>NC_091294.1:9655226-9660226 GCF_038502225.1 Cherax quadricarinatus | reverse complement strand
GTTTTATGATAAAATAACAGAAGTAAGACAAGAGAGAGAGGGGTGGGTTGATTGCATCTTCTTGGACTGCAAGAAGGCCTTTGACACAGTTCCTCACAAGAGATTAGTGCAGAAGCTAGAGCATCAGGCGCATATAACAGGAAGGGCACTGCAATGGATCAGAGAATACCTGACAGGGAGGCAACAACGAGTCATGGTACGTAATGATGTATCACAGTGGGCACCTGTGACGAGCGGGGTCCCACAGGGGTCGGTCCTAGGACCAGTGCTATTTTTGGTATATGTGAACGACATGACGGAAGGGTTAGACTCAGAAGTGTCCCTGTTTGCAGATGATGTGAAGTTAATGAGGAGAATTAAATCTGATGAGGACCAGGCAGGACTTCAAAGAGACCTGGACAGACTGGACACCTGGTCCAGCAAATGGCTTCTCGAATTTAATCCTGCCAAATGCAAAGTCATGAAGATAGGGGAAGGGCACAGAAGACCACAGACAGAGTATAGGCTAGGTGGCCAAAGACTGCAAACCTCACTCAAGGAGAAAGATCTTGGGGTGAGTATAACACCGAGCATGTCTCCGGAAGCACACATCAATCAGATAACTGCTGCAGCATATGGGCGCCTGGCAAACCTGAGAACAGCATTCCGACACCTTAGTAAGGAATCATTCAAGACACTGTACACCGTGTATGTCAGGCCCATACTGGAGTATGCAGCACCTGTTTGGAACCCGCACTTGATAAAGCACGTCAAGAAACTAGAGAAAGTACAAAGGTTTGCAACAAGGTTAGTTCCAGAGCTAAGGGGAATGTCCTATGAAGAAAGATTAAGGGAAATCGGCCTGACGACACTGGAGGACAGGAGGGTCAGGGGAGACATGATAACGACATATAAAATACTGCGTGGAATAGACAAGGTGGACAAGGACAGGATGTTCCAGGGAGGGGACACAGAAACAAGAGGCCACAATTGGAAGTTGAAGACACAAATGAGTCAGAGAGATAGTAGGAAGTATTTCTTCAGTCATAGAGTTGTAAGGCAGTGGAATAGCCTCGAAAATGACGTAGTGGAGGCAGGAACCATACACAGTTTTAAGACGAGGTTTGATAAAGCTCATGGAGCGGGGAGAGAGAGGGTCTAGTAGCAACCGGTGAAGAGGCGGGGCCAGGAGCTAGGACTCGACCCCTGCAACCACAAATAGGTGAGTACAAATAGGTGAGTACACCCACACACACCCACACACCCACACACCCACACACCCACACACACCCACACACATCCATACACACCCACACACACCCACACCCACACACACCCACACACACCCACACACACCCACACAAACACACACCCACACACACCCACACACCCACCCACACACACCCACACACATCCCCACACACCCCCACACACACCCACCCACACCCACCCACCCACCCACACCCACACACCCCCACCCACCCACACACCCACCCACACACCCCCACACACACACCCACACACACCCACACACACACACCCACACACACACACACCCACACACCCACACACACCCACACACACCCACACACACCCACCCATACACACACACACACACCCACCCACACACCCACCCACACACACCCACCCACACACCCCCCCACACCCCCCCCCACACCCCCCACCCCCACACCCCCCACACACACGCAACACACACACAACACACACACAATACACACACACACACACACACACACACATATTGCCAGACTCACACATACACTCCCCCCCTCCCCCACCGACATCTCACTCCTTCACCTGATCCCTCCCCTCCCTCTTTCACCCTCCCCCTCCCCACCTCTCCCTCTCCCACTCACCCACTTGCTTCACTCTCCTTCCCACTCCCCCTCCCCACTACTCTCCCATATAGCCACAGTTCCTCCTCTACCTCCCCCCCCACACTCTGACATATACAATACTAACCTAACATACAGAATTACATAGGTTTCCCACTCTGAGGCAATCAGGATAAAAAAAAAAATGGGTTGCCAGAGAGCAACAAGAAAACCCAAGGGACAGGAGGAGGGAACTGCAAAGGAAGATTGGGCAGCAGAGCTCACAAAAAGGGAACAAGAATGGGAAAAGAAACTAGAAGAACTTAGCATGAGAATGGAAGAGAGGATAGACATGGAAAGCAGGAAGTGGGAGGTGAAAGTCAAAGCAGCAGAGGCCAGGATACAGAGCTTAGAAGAGGAACTGGAAAATCTGAAACAGCCTAAAGAACTAAAGAACATTTTGGGATTGACAACAGAGACCGCTACCTCAGCCACAAATAAGGGGACTGTAGGGACAGAAGGAGCAAAACTGCATGTAGAAGCTCTATCAGTGGAGACTGTAGTAAATGAAAGAGCTAAGCTATATGTGGAGGCCCTAAAAGACCACAACAGAGCCCAGGGAAAGCCGAGAAGGGAAAATGACAGGCCACTGAGCCCATGTACAGTAGCTAGTGAAACTGAAGAAAGGAAAGCTGCAATGGAGGAAATCAAATTGAATGAGGGGATACACAGGGATATGCAGTGGGAGAATGAAAGGGTGAGGTCAGTCTTTGTGTATGGGCTACAGGAAGTTGAAGGGGAAACATATGAAGCAAGAAAACAAGGGGAAAAAAAAGCAATTGAAAGCATCATAAAAGTAATCGGAGAAGACGACATGACCCAGCTGGAAAATTTTCGGAGAATAGGGGGGTTTGTAAAAAAAAGAACCCGGCCAGTGAAAGTGACCTTCAAGGCAGAATCGACTTGGAACAGGATACTGTGGGAGAAAGCACGATTAAGGGACATGCCGGAATACAGGAAGGTGTATCTCGACCTCGACAGAACACAAGACGAAAGGCGGAAACTGAGAGAGATGATACAAAGGCGAAAGGAGGAAAGAGAGGGGATGGAGAAGACAGACAGGAGATCCCAGACACAGGAAGAAGATCAAATACAACCTCCCTCACAGCTTCCTATAGAAGCCTCCCAACCAGGTCAACCCCAGTGCAGCCAAACACTCTAAACCAAAACACCCATGTCATATCCAATGCCCCCACCCACTACATTACAAACTCCACCCCCACAGCAACCACCCATAGTTCCTTATCAGGTCTCCCACTTCCCCAACCCCAATACACCTCCCAGACCACAGTCTTAGAAAAGAAGTTGAAGGTATGGTATACAAATGCAGATGGAATAACAAATAAGTATGAGGAGTGGCATGAAAGAATCAAGGAGACATCCCCAGACATAATAGCACTCACAGAAACAAAACTCACCAGAATAATAACAGATTCAATCTTTCCACCCGGATATCAAATCCTCAGGAAAGACAGAGGGAGGAGAGGGGGAGGAGGAGTTGCACTGCTCATTAAAAGCCAGTGGGGTTTTGAGAAAATGGAAGGAATGGATGGCACGGGTGAAAGGGACTACTTAGTAGGAACAATCCAGTCTGAGGGACATAAGGTGATAATTGCAGTAATGTACAACCCA
This sequence comes from Cherax quadricarinatus, assembly GCF_038502225.1. NCBI lineage: Eukaryota > Metazoa > Arthropoda > Malacostraca > Decapoda > Parastacidae > Cherax > Cherax quadricarinatus. The sequence continues at coordinate 9,656,720 of NC_091294.1, read as the reverse complement.
CCACAGAACTGCAGGAGACCAAGAGAAGAATACGATGAGAGCAACAGAGCCATGGTCGACACACTAGCCGAGGTGGCCAGGAGAGCACATGTGGGGGGAGCAAAGTTACTAGTTATGGGTGATTTCAATCACAAGGAGATTGACTGGGAAAACCTGGAGCCCCATGGGGGTTCCGAAACATGGAGAGCCAAGATGATGGATGTAGTACTGGAAAACCTCATGCATGAACATGTTAGAGACACTACCAGAGAGAGAGGAGAAGATGAACCAGCAAGACTGGACCTTGTATTCACCTTGAGTAGTTCAGACATCGAGGATATCTTGTATGAAAGGCCCCTGGGAGCTAGTGATCATGTGGTTCTGTGCTTCGACTACATAGTTGAGCTCCAAGTGGAGAGAGTAGCAGGAATAGGGTGGGAAAAACCAAACTACAAAAGGGGGAACTACTCAGGCATGAGGAACTTCCTTCAAAACATTCAGTGGGAGATGGAACTGACAGGAAAACCAGTACAAGAAATGATGGACTATGTGGCAACAAAATGCAAGGAGGCAGAGGAGAGGTTTGTTCCCAAGGGAAACAGAAATAATGGGAAGAACAGAACGAGTCCTTGGTTCACCCAAAGGTGTAGGGAGGCAAAAACTAGGTGTACTAGAGAATGGAAAAGGTACAGAAGACAGAGAACTCAGGAAAATAAAGAGATTAGCCGAAGAGCCAGAAATGAATATGCACAGATAAGAAGGGAGGCTCAGCGACAATATGAAAATGACATAGCATCGAAAGTCAAGACTGACCCGAAGCTGTTGTACAGCCACATCAGGAGGAAAACAACAGTCAAGGACCAGGTAATCAGACTGAGGAAGGGTGATGGGGAATTCACAAGAAACGACCGAGAGGTATGTCAGGAGCTCAACACGAGATTTAAAGAAGTATTTACAGTGGAAACCAGTAGGACTCCAGGAAATCAGAACAGGGGGGTACACCAGCAAGTGCTGGATGAGGTACATATAACCAAGGAGGAAGTGAAGAAGCTGCTATGCGAACTTGACACCTCAAAGGCGGTGGGACCAGACAACATCTCTCCGTGGGTCCTTAAAGAGGGAGCAGAGATATTGTGTGTGCCATTAACAAAGATCTTCAACACATCATTTGAAACTGGGCAACTCCCTGAGGTATGGAAGATGGCAAATGTAGTCCCAATTTTTAAAAAGGGAGACAGACATGAGGCACTAAACTACAGACCTGTATCACTAACGTGTATAGTATGCAAGGTCATGGAGAAGATCATCAGGAGGAGAGTGGTGGAGCACCTGGAAAGAAACAAGTGTATAATTGACAACCAGCATGGTTTCAGGGAAGGAAAATCCTGTGTCACAAACCTACTAGAGTTTTATGACAAGGTGACAGAAGTAAGACAAGAGAGAGAGGGGTGGATCGACTGCATTTTTTTGGACTGCAAAAAGGCCTTCGACACAGTTCCTCACAAGAGATTACTG
>NC_091294.1:9640226-9650226 GCF_038502225.1 Cherax quadricarinatus | reverse complement strand
AGCTTGCTACCACCTGCAGCTTACAAGACTGTCATCCCTGAGCTTGCTACCACCTGCAGCTTACAAGACTGTCATCCCTGAGCTTGCTACCACCTGCAGCTTACAAGACTGTCATCCCTGAGCTTGCTACCACCTGCAGCTTACAAGACTGTCATCCCTGAGCTTGCTACCACCTGCAGCTTACAAGACTGTCATCCCTGAGCTTGCTACCACCTGCAGCTTACAAGACTGTCATCCCTGAGCTTGCTACCACCTGCAGCTTACAAGACTGTCATCCCTGAGCTTGCTACCACCTGCAGCTTACAAGACTGTCATCCCTGAGCTTGCTACCACCTGCAGCTTACAAGACTGTCATCCCTGAGCTTGCTACCACCTGCAGCTTACAAGACTGTCATCCCTGAGCTTGCTACCACCTGCAGCTTACAAGACTGTCATCCCTGAGCTTGCTACCACCTGCAGCTTACAAGACTGTCATCCCTGAGCTTGCTACCACCTGCAGCTTACAAGACTGCCATCCCTGAGCTTGCTACCACCTGCAGCTTACAAGACTGCCATCCCCACGAGCCCCTTTGGGGCGGGGCAGACGGCAGACCAGAGGCCTAGCTTGTCCATACGAGTCCCGTGAGGGCGGGGACTGTGGCTAGGCCTGGGGACAGTTGATCCCATAGATGAGGGGGTACTTGTACCTCCTCCCATGGGAGACTTAGGTCTCGAGATAGTCCACCGACAGGGAGCCAAGGCCGGGTCACAACTCTTCGAAAAGACCCGGGCCGGAAGAGTACCGGCGAATAAAAAACAAAACTTAATTGTATTTGTTTATGTGTTAATGTATGTGTGTATATATGTGTGTGTGTGTGTGTGTGTGTGTGTGTGTGTGTGTGTGTGTGTGTGTGTGTGTGTGTGCACGTGTTTGTGTGTGTGTGTGTGTACTCACCAAGTTGTACTCACCTAGTTGAGGTTGCGGGGGTCGAGTCCGAGCTCCTGGCCCCGCCTCTTCACTTATCGCTACTAGGTCACTCTCCCTGAGCCGTGAGCTTTATCATACCTCTGCTTAAAGCTATGTATGGATCCTGCCTCCACTACATCGCTTCCCAAACTATTCCACTTACTGACTACTCTGTGGCTGAAGAAATACTTCCTAACATCCCTGTGATTCATCTATGTCTTCAGCTTCCAACTGTGTCCCCTTGTTACTGTGTCCAATCTCTGGAACATCCTGTCTTTGTCCACCTTGTCAATTCCTCTCAGTATTTTGTATGTCGTTATCATGTCCCCCCTATCTCTCCTGTCCTCCAGTGTCGTCAGGTAGATTTCCCTTAACCTCTCCTCGTAGTACATACCTCTTAGCTCTGGGACTGGTCTTGTTGCAAACCTTTGCACTTTCTCTAGTTTCTTTACGTACTTGGCTAGGTGTGGGTTCCAAACTGGTGCCGCATACTCCAATAAGGGCCTAACGTACACGGTGTACAGGGTCCTGAATGATTCCTTATTAAGATGTCGGAATGCTGTTCTAAGGTTTGCTAGGCGCCTATATGCTGCAGCAGTTATTTGATTGATGTGCACTTCAGGAGATGTGCCTGGTGTTATACTCACCCCAAGATCTTTTTCCTTGAGTGAGGTTTGTAGTCTCTGGCCCCTTAGACTGTACTCCGTCTGCGGTCTTCTTTGCCCTTCCCCAATCTTCATGACTTTGCACTTGGTGGGATTGAACTCCAGGAGCCAATTGCTGGACCAGGTCTGCAGCCTGTCCAGATCCCTTTGTAGTTCTGCCTGGTCTTCGATCGAGTGAATTCTTCTCATCAACTTCACGTCATCTGCAAACAGGGACACCTCAGAGTCTATTCCTTCCGTCATGTCGTTCACAAATACCAGAAACAGCACTGGTCCTAGGACTGACCCCTGTGGGACCCCGCTGGTCACAGGTGCCCACTCTGACACCTCGCCACGTACCATGACTCGCTGCTGTCTTCCTGACAAGTATTCCCTGATCCATTGTAGTGCCTTCCCTGTTATCCCTGCTTGGTCCTCCAGTTTTTGCACCAATCTCTTGTGTGGAACTGTGTCAAACGCCTTCTTGCAGTCCAAGAAAATGCAATACACCCACCCCTCTCTCTCTTGTCTTACTGCTGTCACCATGTCATAGAACTCCAGTAGGTTTGTGACACAGGATTTCCCGTCCCTGAAACCATGTTGGCTGCTGTTGATGAGATCATTCCTTTCTAGGTGTTCCACCACTCTTCTCCTGATAATCTTCTCCATGATTTTGCATACTATACATGTCAGTGACACTGGTCTGTAGTTTAATGCTTCATGTCTTTCTCCTTTTTTAAAGATTGGGACTACATTTGCTGTCTTCCATGCCTCAGGCAATCTCCCTGTTTCGATAGATGTATTGAATATTGTTGTTAGGGGTACACATAGCGCCTCTGCTCCCTCTCTCAATACCCATGGGGAGATGTTATCTGGCCCCATTGCCTTTGAGGTATCTAGCTCACTCAGAAGCCTCTTCACTTCTTCCTCGGTTGTGTGCACTGTGTCCAGCACATGGTGGTGTGCTCCACCTCTCCGTCTTTCTGGAGCCCCTTCTGTCTCCTCTGTGAACACTTCTTTGAATCTCTTGTTGAGTTCCTCACATACTTCACGGTCATTTCTTGTCTCTCCTCCTTCCTTCCTTAGCCTGATTACCTGGTCCTTGACTGTTGTTTTCCTCCTGATGTGGCTGTACAACAGTTTCGGGTCAGATTTGGCTTTTGCTGCTATGTCGTTTTCATATTGTCTTTGGGCCTCCCTTCTTATCTGTGCATATTCGTTTCTGGCTCTACGACTGCTCTCCTTATTCTCCTGGGTCCTTTGCCTTCTATATTTCTTCCATTCCCTAGCACACTTGGTTTTTGCCTCCCTGCACCTTTGGGTAAACCATGGGCTCATCCTGGCTTTTTCATTATTCCTGTTACCCTTGGGTACAAACCTCTCCTCAGCCTCCTTGCATTTTGTTGCTACATATTCCATCATCTCATTAACTGGCTTCCCTGCCAGTTCTCTGTCCCATTGAACCCCGTTCAGGAAGTTCCTCATTCCTGTGTAGTCCCCTTTCTTGTAGTTTGGCTTCATTCGTCCTGGCCTTCCTGCTTCTCCCTCCACTTTTAGCTCTACTGTGTATTCGAAGCTTAAAACCACATGGTCACTGGCCCCAAGGGGTCTTTCATATGTGATGTCCTCGATATCTGCACTACTCAAGGTGAATACTAAGTCCAGCCTTGCTGGTTCATCCTCTCCTCTCTCTCTTGTAGTGTCCCTTACGTGTTGGCACATGAAGTTTTCCGGTACCACCTCCATCATCTTAGCCCTCCATGTATCTTGGCCCCCATGTGGGTCCAAGTTCTCCGAATCGATCTCCTTGTGGTTAAAGTCACCCATGATCAGGAGCTTTGCCCTGCATGCATGAGCTCTTCTGGCCACTCTGTGTGTGTGTGTGTGTGTGTGTGTGTGTGTGTGTGTGTGTGTGTGTGTGTGTGTGTGTGTGTATGTGTGTGTGTGTGTATGTGTGTGTGTGTGTGCACGTGTGTGCGTGTGTATGTGTGTGTGTGTGTGTGTGTGTGTGTGTGTGTGTGTGTGTGCGTGCGTGTGTGTGTGTGTGTGTGTGTGTGTGTGTGTGTGTGTGTGTGTGTGCGTGCGTGTGTGTGTGTGTGTGTGTGTGTGTGTGTGTGTGTGTGTGTGTGTGTGTGTGTGTTTGTGTGTGTGTTGTGTGTGTATGTGTGTGTGTGTGTGCGTGTGTGTGTGTGTGTGTGTGTGTGTGTCCATGAGCTTTATCATACCTCGACTTAAAGCTATGTATGGTTCCTGCCTCCACTACATCACTCACCAGACTGTTCCACTTCTTGACTACTCTATGACTGAAGAAATATTTCCTAACATCCCTTTGACTCATCTGAGTCTTCAACTTCCAATTGTGACCCCTTGTTTCTGTGTCCCATCTCTGGAACATCCTGTCTCTGTCCACCTTGTCTATTCCACGCAGCATTTTGTATGACGTTATCATGTCTCCTCTAACTTTCCTGTTCTCCAGTGTTGTCAGGCCGATTTCCCTTGACCTTTCTTCGTAGGACATTACCCTTAGCTCTGGAACTAACCTTGTCGCAAACCTTTGCGCTTTCTCTAATTTCTTAACATGCTTGACCCGGTGCGGGTTCCAAACTAGTGCTGCATACTCCAGTATGGGCCTGATGTACGCAGTGTACACTGTCTTGAACGATTTCTTACTAAGGTGTCGGAACGCTATTCTCAGGTTTGCCAGGCGCCCATATGCTGCAGCAGATATCTGGTTGATGTATGCTTCCGGAGACGTGGTCGGTGTTATTCTAACCCCAAGATGTTTTTCCTTGAGCGAGATTTACAGTCTTTGGCCACCTAGCCTATACTCTGCGGTTTTCTTTGCCTTTCCCCAATCTTTGGCGGGGTTAGATTCGAGAAACCAGTTGCTGGACCAGGTGTCCAGCCTGTCTAGGTCTCTTTGAAGTCCTGCCTGATCCTCATCTGATTTAATTCTCCTCATTAACTTCACATCATCTCCTGGCTCCAAGAGCCTTGTCGTACGTCTTCTGGACCAGGCTGGATCCCTTTGTAGTCCCGCCTTATCCTTCTCCGACTGAATTCTTCTCATTAACTTCACATCGTCTGCAAACAGGGACACTTCTGAATCTATTTCTTCCGTCATGTCATTCACATATACCAGAAACAGCACCAGTCCTAGGACTGACCCCTGTGGAACCCCGCTCGTTACAGGCGCCCTCGTCAAGTATCATGACTCGGTGATACCTTCCCGTCAGGTATTCTCTGATCCATTGCAGTGCCTTGCATGTTATACCTGCCAGGTCCTCCAGCTTTTGTACTAATCTCTTGTGTAGAACAGTGCCACAAGCCTTCTTACAGTCCAAGAAAACGTAATCAACCCATCCCTCTTTCTCTCTTGTCTTACTGCTGTCACCTTGCCATAGAACTTTAGGAGGTTTGTGACACAGGATTTCCCGTCCCCGAATCCGTGCTGTTTGTTACTGATAAGCTCATTCCTTTCCAGGTGCTCCACCACTCTTCTTCTGATAATCTTCTCCGTGACTTTGCGTACTATGCAGTCAGTGACACTGGTCAGTAGTTTAATGCTGCGTGCCTGTCTCATTTTTTTTTAAATTGCGTCTACATTTGCCGTCTTCCATACCTCGGGTAGTCGCCCTGTTTCGATAGCTGTGTCGAAGATTGTTGTTAGTGGCACAAATAGCGCCTGTGCTCCCTCTCTCAAGACCCCATGAGAGATGGTATCCGGCCTTTGAGGTATCTAGCTCGCTTAGCGGCCTCTTCACCTCCTCCTCGGTTGTATGTATTGTGTCCAGTACTTGATGTACTTACCTATATGTACTCACCTATATGTGGTTGCAGCGTTCCGCCTCTTCACTGGCCGATACTAAATCCCTCTCACCTTGCTCCATGAACTTTATCATACCTCTTCATAAAGCTACGCATGGAACTTGCCTCCACTACTTCACTCTCCAGATTATTCCACTTCCTGACAGTTCTAAGGAAAGAAATACTTCCTAACATCCCTATGACTCATCTGGGTGTTCAGTTTCCCTTTGTGGCTCCTTGTTTCTGTATCCCATTATTGAAACATTCGAGCCCTGTCCACCTTGTCAGTTCCTCTCAGTATTTTATACGTCGTTATCATGTCCCCTCTATCCCTCCTATCCTTTAGTGTCATCAGGATGAGTTCCCTTAATCTCGCCTTGTAAGATATACCCCTCAGTTCCGGGACTAATCATGTTGCAAACTTTTGCACTTTCTCCAATTTCCTTGCGTGTTTGACTAGGTGTGGGTTCCATACTGGTGCTGCATACGTCTGTATAGGCTTGACGTACAATGTGTACAATGTCGTGAATGTCTCCATACTCAGATATCAAAATACTATTCTCAGGCTTGCCAGGCGCCCATATGCTGCAGCAGTTTTTTGACTGATGTGTGCCTCGGGGGACATGTTCGTTAGATCCAAAATCCTTTTCTTTAAATGACGTTTGCAGACTTTGATCCCCTAATCTGTACATCGTCTGTGGTCTTTTTTGTCCTTCCCCAATCTTCATGACTTTACACTTACTAGGGGTTAAACTCCACTAGCCATTTGTCGGACCAGACTTGTAGTCTGTCTGGATCCCCTTGTAAACTTAGCTGATCATCACCCTCTTGTATTCTCCTCATCAGTTTCACATAATCAGCGTACGCTATTCTTCTAAATCTATTCCTTCCATCATATCATTCACATATACAATAAACAGTACCGGACCTAGGACTGACCCTTGTGGAACTCCACTGAACACATGCGCCCAGTCTGACATTTCATCACATACCAACACTCGTTGTTTCCTTCCTGTCACGTATTCCCTGATCCACTGCAGTACTTTCCCTACTATTCCTGCCTGCTCAAATTTTTGTACCAGTCTCGTATGTGGTACTGTGTCAAAAGCCTTCTTGCAGTCCAAAAAGATGCAGTCTACCCATCTCTCTCTCTCCTGTCTTATTTCTGTTATCTTATCGTAGAAATCAAGTAGATTTGTGACAGGATTTCCCATCTCTGAAGCCGTGCTGACTGTCATGTATGAGCCCAATCCTTTCAATGTGCTCCACCAGTCTTCTCCTGATATTGTTTTCCATGACTTTAAATACTATACAAGTCATTAACGCTGGTCTGTAGTTTAACGCTGCCTGTCTGTCTCCTTTCTGAAAAATTAAAACTACATTTGCTGTCTTCCAGGCCTCAGGCATTCACCCAGTTTCGATAGATTTATTCAAGATGGCTGCTAGCGGCTCACAGTTCCACTGCTCCTTGTTTCAAGATCCATGGAGATATTTTATCTGGGTTCACCGCCTTTGAGGTATCTGAAGTGTGTGTGTGTGTGTGTGTGTGTGTACACACAAAATGGATAGCTATGTCAAGCTCCATCTCCAGCGCAACGACCAAACGACCACCACCACCATGATCGTCAGCACCAAAACTAAAATCTCTTACCTACCTCCATTTGTGTCTTCCACCACCACCACCATCATCGGCACCACTACCATCGCCACTACCACCATTACTCACCTGCAACACAGGAGAGAAAAAATGTTAAGACTTTATAGCACGTGAGTGGAGCTGGTATGCAAACTAAGCCAGATTACACATTTGTATTCACTTTGTAAGTTTTGCTTATTCATTTATTATTCTGTGTACATATATGCTGGAATTTGCGTACGTCTCATCCCCCCTCACGCACTCACGCTGAATCCACTGATTCACGCTGAATCACACTGATTCACGCTGAGTCACCCTGATTCTTGTCAGGGAGGCCTGGGGATCAAGTCCTATTGATATACAGCAACATAAATACAACAACAAAAGTGTCTGGCTATTTTACAAACAGCTTTGACCTAATAGTGAAAAATGGCTTCGCTCGTCGTCACACTTGCTCGGGGATCGAAACTCCGGCCGGAAAATAAGAAAAAATAATTTTCAACAGTTACAAAAGGTAAAGACGTCCTCGGGAAGCTGTCACGAGAGGGGCGCCGCAAGACTCTCTACTTCCCCCATTGATGTTTCCAATTGATATAAATGAATAAGTTTGATGGTGGAAGATTTTAATAAAATAAATAATAGAAACGCTAGTAAATCACTGCAATATGACTTGGATAAATTGAGGAAATAGTGAGATTGATGGATATTATAAGTTAATGTAGAGAAATTTTGTGTAATGGAAGTACGAGGAAGTTAAATCAGTTCACAGGAAGAATACTTACATGTGTGTGTGTGAAGAGAGAGAGAGAGAGAGGGAGAGAGAGAGAGAGAGAGAGAGAGAGAGAGAGAGAGAGAGAGAGAGAGAGAGAGAGAGAGAGAGAGAGAGAGAGAGAGAGAGAGAGAGAGCTATTATGAACAAAAACTTGTAACTGGATGATCATGTTAAAGAGACTGAGAAACTTTTATGACACACTGACAAATCAAATTATTCCTTTCAACTATATGGATGGAAAAATACTGAAGATCATAACCTGCTGTTTACATCCTTTATGGCCAAAATTGAAATATACAGACATTCTTTAGTGCCAATACCTAAAAAAAAAAAAATGAGTATCTTAAAAACAGAAGATACAAAGGAAAGCTACCAAAAAATCTGAAAAAATCGAGCATATAAATTAAAGATAAAAGATTGAAAATATAAAAGACGACCATCTTGACTATTGGGAGGAAAGGAGATATATATTAAATCGCTGGCACAAAGTTAGCTAAAACTTCATCTTACTCACTCTCTGTATATCTCGTAAAAATTCAAAAAAGCTTTAAATGAGCTGATGTAGGTAACAGCTGTTGGTTAGTAAATAATGTTAATTAAGAGCCCATAACAACACCTCAGCACCAGTAACACGGACAACACCTCAGCACCAGCAACACGGACAACACCTCAGCACCAGCAACACGGACAACACCTCAGCACCAGTAACATGGACAACACCTCAGCACCAGCAACACGGACAACACCTCAGCACCAGCAACACGGACAACACCTCAGCACCAGTAACACGGACAACACCTCAGCACCAGTAACACGGACAACACCTCAGCACCAGCAACACGGACAACACCTCAACACCAGCAACACGGACAACACCTCAGCACCAGTAACATGGACAACACCTCAGCACCAGCAACATGGACAACACCTCAGCACCAGCAACATGGACAACACCTCAGCACCAGCAACACGGACAACACCTCAGCACCAGCAACACGGACAACACCTCAGCACCAGTAACACGGACAACACCTCAGCACCAGCAACATGGACAACACCTCAGCACCAGCAACATGGACAACACCTCAGCACCAGCAACATGGACAACACCTCAGCACCAGCAACATGGACAACACCTCAGCACCAGCAACACGGACAACACCTCAACACCAGCAACACGGACAACACCTCAGCACCAGCAACATGGACAACACCTCAGCACCAGCAACACGGACAACACCTCAGCACCAGCAACATGGACAACACCTCAGCACCAGCAACATGGACAACACCTCAGCACCAGCAACACGGACAACACCTCAACACCAGCAACACGGACAACACCTCAGCACCAGTAACACGGACAACACCTCAGCACCAGCAACACGGACAACACCTCAGCACCAGCAACATGGACAACACCTCAGCACCAGCAACATGGACAACACCTCAGCACCAGTAACACGAACAACACCTCAGCACCAGTAACACGAACAACACCTCAGCACCAGTAACACGAACAACACCTCAGCACCAGTAACACGAACAACACCTCAGCACCAGTAACACGGACAACACCTCAGCACCAGTAACACGGACAACACCTCAGCACCAGCAACACGAACAACACCTCAGCACCAGTAACACGGACAACACCTCAGCACCAGTAACACGAACAACACCTCAGCACCAGTAACACGGACAACACCTCAGCACCAGCAACACGGACAACACCTCAGCACCAGCAACATGGACAACACCTCAGCACCAGCAACACGGACAACACCTCAGCACCAGCAACACGAACAACACCTCAGCACCAGTAACACGGACAACACCTCAGCACCAGTAACACGAACAACACCTCAGCACCAGTAACACGAACAACACCTCAGCACCAGTAACACGAACAACACCTCAGCACCAGTAACACGGACAACACCTCAGCACCAGCAACACGGACAACACCTCAGCACCAGCAACATGGACAACACCTCAGCACCAGCAACACGGACAACACCTCAGCACCAGCAACACGGACAACACCTCAGCACCAGTAACACGGACAACACCTCAGCACCAGTAACACGGACAACACCTCAGCACCAGTAACACGGACAACACCTCAGCACCAGCAACACGGACAACACCTCAGCACCAGCAACATGGACAACACCTCAGCACCAGCAACACGG
>NC_091294.1:9592726-9630226 GCF_038502225.1 Cherax quadricarinatus | reverse complement strand
AGTGTAGGAGAGTATGAAAGGAGTGTGGGAGAGAGTATATGAGAGTGCATGAGTGTAGGAGAGTGGAAGTGTGGGAGAGAGTGTGAGAGTGTAGGAGAGTATGAAGGGAGTGTGGGAGAGAGTATATGAGAGTGCATGAGTGTAGGAGAGTATGAAAGGAGTGTGGGAGAGAGTGTGAGAGTGTATGAGTGTAGGAGAGTGGAAGTGTGGGAGAGAGTGTGAGAGTATATGAGAGTGCATGAGTGTAGGAGAGTGGAAGTGTGGGAGAGAGTGTGAGAGTGTAGGAGAGTATGAAGGGAGTGTGGGAGAGAGTATATGAGAGTGCATGAGTGTAGGAGAGTGTGAGTGTGTGAGAGAGTGTGAGAGTGTATGAGTGTAGGAGAGTGTGAGTGAGAGAGTGTGGGAGAGAATGTGAGAGTGTATGAGTGTAGGAGAGTTTGAGGGGGTGTGGGAGAGAGTGTGAGAGTGTATGAGTGTAGCAGAGTGTGAGTGAGTGTGGGAGAGAGTGTGAGAGTGTATGAGTGTAGGAGAGTGAGAGAGTGTATGAGTGTAGGAGAGTATGAAGGGAGTGTGGGAGAGAGTATATGAGAGTGCATGAGTGTAGGAGAGTGGGAGTGTGGGAGAGTGTGAGAGTGTATGAGTGTAGGAGAGTGTGAGTGAGAGAGTGTGGGAGAGAATGTGAGAGTGTATGAGTGTAGGAGAGTGAGAGAGTGTATGAGTGTAGGAGAGTATGAAGGGAGTGTGGGAGAGAGTATATGAGAGTGCATGAGTGTAGGAGAGTGTGAGTGTGGGAGAGAGTGTGAGAGTGTATGAGTGTAGGAGAGTATGAAGGGAGTGTGGGAGAGAGTATATGAGTGTAGGAGAGTGTGAGTGAGAGAGTGTGTGGGGAAAATTGAATGTGTGAGAGAAAAATAAACAAAAGCATAAGAGAATGTGGAGGAAGAGAAATTTTTTAGGAATTCAAGTATAAGGAATTTATAAATAAATCGGACACCTACAAGAATTAGTCTTAAAGTTCGAACCTTGATTTTACAGCAAAGTTTTTTTTTTTTTAGTTTTAACAATCTTTTGACGGATTTCATGCAGACAAGAAGGTAGGGACACACACACACACACACACACACACACACACACACACACACACCCCCACCCACACACACACACACACACACACACACACACACACACACACACATACACACACACACACACACACACACACACACACACACATACACACACAAGAAAGGGGACTACACAGGAATGAGGAACTTCCTGAACGGGGTTCAGTGGGACAGAGAACTGGCAGGGAAGCCAGTTAATGAGATGATGGAATATGTAGCAACAAAATGCAAGGAGGCTGAGGAGAGGTTTGTACCCAAGGGTAACAGGAATAATGAAAAAGCCAGGATGAGCCCATGGTTCACCCAAAGGTGCAGGGAGGCAAAAACCAAGTGTGCTAGGGAATGGAAGAAATATAGAAGGCAAAAGACCCAGGAGAATAAGGAGAACAGTCGTAGAGCCAGAAACGAATATGCACAGATAAGAAGGGAGGCCCAAAGACAATATGAAAATGACAGCAGCGAAAGCCAAATCTGACCCGAAACTGTTGTACAGCCACATCAGGAGGAAAACAACAGTCAAGGACCAGGTAATCAGGCTAAGGAAGGAAGGAGGAGAGACAACAAGAAATGGCCATGAAGTATGTGAGGAACTCAACAAGAGATTCGAAGAAGTGTTCACAGAGGAGACAGAAGGGGCTCCAGAAAGACGGAGAGGTGGGGCACACCACCATGTGCTGGACACAGTGCGCACAACCGAGGAAGAAGTGAAGAGGCGAAGAGGCTTCTGAGTGAGCTAGATACCTCACAGGCAATGGGGCCAGATAACATCTCCCCATGGGTATTAAGTGAGGGAACAGAGGCGCTATGTGTACCCCTAACAACAATATTCAATACATCTATCGAAACAGGGAGATTGCCTGAGGCATGGAAGACAGCAAATGCAGTCCCAATCTTTAAAAAAGGAGACAGACATGAAGCATTAAACTACAGACCAGTGTCACTGACATGTATAGTATGCAAAATCATGGAGAAGATTATCAGGAGAAGAGTGGTGGAACACCTAGAAAGGAATGATCTCATCAACAGCAGCCAACATGGTTTCAGGGACGGGAAATCCTGTGTCACAAACCTACTGGAGATCTATGACATGGTGACAGCAGTAAGACAAGAGAGAGAGGGGTGGGTGGATTGCATATTCTTGGACTGCAAGAAGGCGTTTGACATAGTTCCACACAAGAGATTGGTGCAAAAACTGGAGGACCAAGCAGGGATAACAGGGAAGGCACTACAATGGATCAGGGAATACTTGTCAGGAAGACAGCAGCGAGTCATGGTACGTGGCGAGGTGTCAGAGTGGGCACCTGTGACCAGCGGGGTCCCACAGGGGTCAGTCCTAGGACCAGTGCTGTTTCTGGTATTTGTGAACGACATGACGGAAGGAATAGACTCTGAGGTGTCCCTGTTTGCAGATGACGTGAAGTTGATGAGAAGAATTCACTCGATCGAAGACCAGGCAGAACTACAAAGGGATCTGTACAGGCTGCAGACCTGGTCCAGCAATTGGCTCCTGGAGTTCAATCCCACCAAGTGCAAAAGTCATGAAGATTGGGGGAGGGCAAAGAAGACCGCAGACGGAGTAAAGTCTAGTGGGCCAGAGACTACAAACCTCACTCAAGGAAAAAGATCTTGGGGTGAGTATAACACCAGGCACATCTCCTGAAGCGCACATCAACCAAATAACTGCTGCAGTATATGGGCGCTTAGCAAACCTCAGAACAGCATTCCGACATCTAAATAAGGAATCATTCAGGACCCTGTACACCGTGTACGTTAGGCCCATATTGGAGTATGCGGCACCAGTCTGGCACCCACACCTAGCCAAGCACGTAAAGAAACTAGAGAAAGTGCAAAGGTTTGCAACAAGACTAGTCCCAGAGCTAAGAGGTATGTCCTACGAGGATAGGTTAAGGGAAATCAACCTGACGACACTGGAGGACAGGAGAGATAGGGGGGACATGATAACGACTTACAAAATACTGAGAGGAATTGACAAGGTGGACAAAGACAGGATGTTCCAGAGATTGGACACAGTAACAAGGGGACACAGTTGGAAGTTGAAGACGCAGATGAATCACAGGGATGTTAGGAAGTATTTCTTCAGCCACAGAGTAGTCAGTAAGTGGAATAGTTTGGGAAGCGATGTAGTGGAGGCAGAATCCATACATAGCTTTAAGCAGAGGTATGATAAAGCTCACGGCTCAGGGAGTGACCTAGTAGCGATCAGTGAAGAGGCGGGGCCAGGAGCTCGGACTCGACCCCCGCAACCTCAACTAGGTGAGTACTAGGTGAGTACACACACACACACACACCTGGTCTTTGACAACAGTCAAAGACCAGGTGATCAGGCTGAGGAAAGAAGGACGGGAACTCACAAGAAACGATCAAGAGGCATTTGAGGAGCTCAACACGAGATTCAAGGAAGTATTTACGGTAGAGACAGGAAGGGCTCTAGGAAGACAGCACAGAGGGGAACACAGACAGGGAATATACCAACTAGTGTTGGATGACATGCACACAACTGAAGAAGAGGTGCAGGAACTGCTAAATGACCTTGATACATCAAAGACGATGGAACCGGACAACATCTTCCCATGGGTCCTTAGAGAAGGAGCAGAGATGCTGTGTGTGCTGCTAACCACAATCTTCAAAACATCCCTTGAAACTGGGCAACTACCTGAGGTATGGAAGACGGCAAATGCAGTCCCCATTTTTAAGAAAGGAGACAGAAACGAGGCACTAAACTACAGACCAGTGTCACTGACGTGTATAGTATGCAGAGTCATGGAGAAGATTATCAGGAGGAGAGTGGTGGAGCACCTGGAACGGAACAAGATTACAAACGACAACCAGCACGGATTCTTGGAAGGTAAATCACGTGTCACAAACCTTCTGGAGTTTTATGACAAAGTAACACAAGTAAGACACGAGAGAGAGGGATAGGTTGCCTGCATTTTCCTGGACTGCAGGAAGGCCTTCGACACAGTTCCTCACAAGAAATTAGTGCAGAAACTGGAGGATCAGGCGCGTATAACAGGAAGGGCACTTCAATGGATCAGAGAATACCTGACAAGGAAGCAACAACGAGTCATGGTATGTGATGAGGTATTACAGTGGGCGCGGGGTCCCACAGAAGTCAGTCCTAGGGCCAGTGCTATTTTTGGTATATGTGAATGACATGATAGAAGGGATAGACCCTGAAGTGTCCCTGTTTGCAGATGATGTGAAGTTAATGAGGAGAATTAAATCAGATGAGGATCAGGCAGGACTACAAAGAGAACTAGACAGGCTGGACACGTAGTCCAGCAACTGGTTTCTCGAATTCAACCCCGCCAAATGCAAAACCATGAAGATTGTTGAAGAGCAAAGAAGACCATAGACAAAGTATAGGCTAGGTGGACAAAGACTGCAAACCTCAATTAAGGAGAAAGATTCTGAGGTGAGTATAACACCGAGCACTTTTCCGGAGGCACACATCAACCAGATAACTGCTGCAGCATATGGGTGCCTGGCAAAACTGAGAACAGCGTTCCGATACCTTAGTAAGGAATCGTTTAAGACACTGTACATTGTGTATGTCAGGCCCATACTGGAGTAAGCAGCACCAGTTTGGAACCCACACCTGGTCAAGCATTTCAAGAAATTAGAGAAAGTAAAAAGGTTTGCAACAATTTTAGTTCTGGAGTTCAGGGGAATGTCCTACGTAGAAAGGTTAAGAAAAATCGGCCTAACGACACTGGAGGGCAGGAGGGTCAGGGGAGACATGATAACGACATACAAAATACTGCGAGGAATAGATAAGGTGGACAGAGACAGGATGTTCCAGAGAGGGGACACAGAAACTAGGGGTCACAATTGGAAGCTGAAGACTCAGACGAGTCACAGAGATGTTAGGAAGTATTTCTTCAGTCACAGAGTTGTCAGGAATTGGAATAGTTTAGCACGTGATGTAGTGGAGGCAGGAACCATACATAGCTTTAAAACGAGGTATGGCAAAGCTCAGGGAGCAGAGAGAGGACCTAGTAGCGGTCAATGAAGAGGCGGGGCCAGGAGCTGAGTCTCGACCCCTGCACTCACAATCAAGTGAGTACAATTAGGTGAGTACACACACACATACACACTAAGGGACAACCAGGCATTCCAGAGTGTGTACCTCGACCGAGACAGAACACAAGATGAAAGGATGACACTGAAAGAGAGGGTGCAACATTGCAAGGAGGAATGGGAGGCAAGGAAGGTGGAGAGCAGGAGAAATTAGACCCACGTGGAAGAACAAACACAACCCCCTCCAGTACCACCCACAGAAGGAACACAACCATGGCAGTCCCAAGGCAATCAAATGACCTAACCCAAAACCCACTCACTGTACCCTCTGCCCCCATCCCCCTCAGCACAAACCCCACCCCACAGAAACCCACAGTAACCCACACATCCCCCTCTGCATAAACCCCACCCCCACAGTAACCCTCAGTAACCCACACATCCCCCTCAGCTCAAACCCCACCCCCACAGAAACCCACAGTAACCCACACAATGCACCCTCTCCCCCCATTCCTCTCACCACAAACCCCATCCTCATTGTAACCCACAGCAACCCACACACTGTACCCTCTATCCCCATCCCCCTCACCACAACCCCCTCCCCCACTGTAACCCCTCATAGGCCCTCTTCCCCTATTCCCCTAACCACCACCCAAACCCCCACTGAAACCCCAGATAGGCCCTCTGCCCCCACCCCCCCCACCACAGACCCCACCCCACACCAACCCCTATAGGCCCCTGCCAGGGTACCTGCTCCCCCTAACCTACCTCTCTCCCCAGACCACAGTTACTGAAAAGAAATTGAAGGTTTGGTACACGAACGCAGACGGAATAACGAATAAATGTGAGGAGTGGGATGAAAGAATCAAGATGTCCCCAGGCATCGTAGAGGTTACAGAAACAAAACTCAGTGGGATAATAACAGATGCAATCTTCCCACCCGGATATCAGATCCTGACGAAGGATAGAAGGAGCAGGGGGGAGGAGGGATTGCACTACTAATAAAAAACCGGTGGGGTTATCAAGAAATGGAAGGTATGGACGAGATAGGAGAAATGGATTACACAGTAGGTACAGTTCAGTCAGGGGAACACAGGGTAGTCATTGTAGTGATGTATGACCCATCACAGAACTGCAGGAGGCCAAGAGAGGAATATGATGAGTGCAACAGAGCAATGGTGGACACTCTAGCTGAGGTGGCAACAAGGGTTCACTGAAGTAGAGCGAAGTTACTGGTCATGGGCGACTTCAATCACAGGGAGATTGATTAGGAAAACCTGGAGCCACATGGGGGTCCCGAAACATGGAGAGCCAAGATGATGGATGTGGTGCTGGCAAATCTCACACACCAACATGTTAGGGATACTACCAGAGAGAGAGGGGAGGATGAACCAGCAAGACTGGACCTCGTGTTCACCCTGAGTAGCTCAGACATTGAGCACATCACATATGAAAGGCCCCTTGGAGCTAGTGACCACGTAGTTATGAGCTTTGAATACATCGTGGAGCTAAAAGTGGAGAGGGTAACAAGAGTAGAAAGGGAAAAGTTAAACTATAAAAGGGGGGACTACACAGGAATGAGGATCTTCCTGCAGGAGGTTCAGTGGGAACAGGAGTTGGTAGGAAAATCAGTAAACGAAATGATGGACTTTGTAACAACAAAATGTAAGGAGGCAGAGGAAAGGTTTGTTCCCAGGTGTAACAGAAATAATGGGAAGGACAGAACAAGCCCTTGGTTTACCCGAAGGTGCACGGAGGCAAAAGCTAAGTGCTCTAGAGAATGGAAAAAGTACAGAAGGCAAAGGACTCAGGAGAATAAAGAGATTAGTCGACAAGCCAGAAACGAGTATGCAAAGATAAGGAGGGAGGTGCAGTGGCAGTATGAAAATGACTTAGCATCGAAAGTCAAGTCTGATCCGAAACTACTCTACAGCCACATAAGGAGGAAGACAACAGGTAATCAGGCTGAGGAAGGAAGGTGGGGAGCTCACAAGAAACGACCAGGAGGTATGCATGGAGCTCAACATAAGATTTCAGGAAGTATTTATAGTGGAGGCTGAAGGGACAATGGGAAGACAAAATAGTGGAGTACAGCAAAAAGGGATATACCAACAAGTGTTGGATGAATTACACACAACTGAGGAGGAGGTGGAGAAGCTCCTAAGTGACCTTGATACCTCAAAGGCGATGGGACCAGGCAACATCTCTCCATGGGTCCTTAGAGAGGGAGCAGGGACACTACGTGTGCCACTAACCAAAATCTTCAACACTTCCCTTGAAACTGGGCAACTACCTGAAGTATGGAAGGCAAATGTAGTCCCCATCTTTAAGAATGGAGACAGAAATGAAGCACTAAATTATAAACCAGTGCCACTGACATGTATACTATGCAACGTCTTGGGAAAGATTATCAGGAGGAGAGTGGTGGAGCACCTGGAGCGGAACAAGATTATAAACGACAGCCAGCACGGATTCATCGAAGGCAAATCCTGTGTCACAAACCTACTAGAGTTTTATGACAAGGTAACTGAAGTAAGAAATGAGAGGGAGGAGTGGGTTGATTGCATTTTCTTGGACTGCAAGAAGGTCTTCGACACAGTTCCTCACAAGAGATTAGTACAGAAGCTAGAGGAACAGGCACATATAACAGGAAGGGCACTGCAATGGATCAGAGAATACGTAACAGGGAGGCAACAGCGAGTCATGGTCCGTGATGAGGTATCACAGTGGGCACCAGTGACGAGCGGGGTCCCACAGGAGTCAGTCCTGGGACCAGTGCTATTCTTGGTATATGTGAACGACATGACGGAAAGGATAGACTCAGAAGTGTCCCTGTTTGCAGATGACTTGAAGTTAATGAGAATTAAATCAGATGCGGGCCAGACAGATCTTCAAAGAGACCTGGACAGGCTAGATGTATGGTCCAGAAACTGGCTCCTAGAATTTAACCCCGCCAAATGCAAAGTCATGAAGATCGGAGGAGGGCAAAGAAGACCGCAGACAGAGTAAAGGCTAGGTGGCCAAAGGCTGCAAACCTCACTCAAGGAGAGAGACCTAAGAGTGAGTATAATACCGAGTACATCGCCAGAGGCACACATTAACCAGATAACTGCCGCGGCATATGGGCGCTTGGCAAACCTAAGAATAGCGTTCCGGTACCTCAATAAGGAATCGTTCAAGACTTTATACACTGTGTACGTCAGGCCCATACTGGAGTACGCAGCACCAGTTTGGAACCCACACCTGGTCAAACACGTCAAGAAATTAGAGAAAGTGCAAAGGTTTGCAACAAGGCTAGTTGCAGAACTAAGGGGAAATGTCCTATGAAGAAAGGTTAAGGGAAATCGGTCTGACAACACTGGAAGACAGGAGGGTCAGGGGAGACATGATAACGACATACAAAATACTGCGTGGAATAGACAATGTGGACAGAGACAGGATGTTCCAGAGATGGGACACAGAAACAAGGGGTCACAATTGGAAGCTGAAGACTCAGATGAGTCAAAGGGATGTTAGGAAGTATTCCTTCAGTCATAGAGTAGTTAGGAAGTGGAATAGTCTGGCAAGCGATGTAGTGGAGGCACGAACTATACATAGTTTTAAGACGAGGTATGATAAAGCTCATGAAGCAGTGGGAGTGAGGACCTAGTAGAGGTCGGTGAAGAGGCGGGGCCTGCAACTACAATTAGGTGAGTACAATTAGGTGAGTACACACAGGTGTGTGTGTGTGGTGGACAGAGACAGGATGTTTCAGAGAGGGGACACAGAAACAAGGGGTCACAATTGGAAGCTGAAGACTCAGACGAGTCACAGGGATGTTAGGAAGTATTTCTTCAGTCATAGAGTCGTCAGGAAGTGGAATAGCCTAGCAAGTGCCTTAGTGGAGTCAGGAACCATACATAGCTTTAAGACGAGGTATGACAAAGCTTGGGAAGCAGAGAGAGAGAGAGAGAGAGAGAGGACCTAGTAGCGATCAGTGAACAGGCTGGGCCAGGAGCTGAGTCTCGACCCCTACGCCCACAGTTAGGTGAGTACAGACAGACACAGACACACGCACATAGTCCTAGTGTCTAATCGACATGTGCCTAGGACAAAATGGTAACTATCTAACACACACACACACACACACACACACACACACACACACAGACACACACAAGGAGCCCACAATGGCCTCTGTGGTGGCCCTCTCACAGGAATACCTCCTAGAAATCGCACATTGGCAAGCTGTCTCAGTCCTACCTAACTAAGGTGCAAACTTCCAGCTCCACACCCACCATCCTGGTGGAGGAGGAGGAAGGAGAGAGGGGCTGCTTTAACAGCTGCTGCAGGACGCATTTATAACTGACACCACCCATGGTGATTCTGACACCATCCATAATGATTCTTCTGACATCACCCATGATGATTCTGACACCACCCATTGTGATTTTGACACCACCCATGATGATTATGACACCACCTATGGTGATTTTGACACCACCCATGGTAATTCTGACACCATCACCGGTGATTTTGACACCACCCTCGGTGATTCGGTCATCATCCACGGAGTTTCTAACACCACCTTCTACAGATTATGACAGCGTTCTGAAGCACTAACGGTGGGAAACTCTGGTTACAGAAACACGAAACACGAAGATCAAAATAAATGCATCATAGAGAGTCCAGGAGAGACCGAGGAAATAAGGAGCCAAAAACGAAATGAGACGATATCCCAGTTGCTGTATTAAGCCACGTGTGTTATATCCCTAACACATACAAATAATGATAATAAATTAATGATGAAAACGCTGATGTGACAATAAAACTGTTTAGTGAGCTATTACCCTGTATATTGATGACCAGAATGAATTTTTCATAATCTCACTCCATATCTCCAAAATTTCCGACATGGATAGCATGCCCATACATTCTGCCCCAGGTCCATATTCATCAAAATTTGCAGGAACACTATTTTGTGCCATTAATAGCTTATATAGGAGCCTGGACACAGGTGTCATCCCACAGTCATTAAAAACACAGACACTTCTTCACACTGAGACAGGTGGCAGTAAAGACAGAGCTAAAACCTTTATATTGCTAACATTACACATTATTAAAATTCTTTGAACAGGATTTATGATGCAAGATTGCCAGCCATATGGAATAACATTAATTGCACAACCCAGAGCAACATGGATTTAGATCAGGTCACTCCTGCCTTTCACAATTGTTAGACGATCCATTACGACATAGTCCTGAATGCCCTGGAAGACAAGCTGATGTACACAGACTGTACAAAAGCCTTCGACAAGTGTACTTATGGAGTGACAGAACACCATATGTGTGCAAAGGAAATAAGTGGAAAAGTGGACAAATGGATATTAAACTTCTTAATAAACAGAACTCAGAGAGTAAATGAAGACTGACGTCGGAGGCTGTCACAGTGAAAAACTCTGATCTCAAATCACAGTACATTCTCCACTTCTGTTTTTGATTCTTATACCTGATATATACAAGGAGATAAATAATAGTGTCATTCCCTTTTCTGAGGATGATACTCGAATTTATATAAGAGTGGCGTCCTTCGAGTACCCAACGATTCTTCAAACATAGACAACAATATATATTATCGGTGAGGCAAAAATTTCAGTTGCTGCGCTTTGGAAGACTTGAGGAAATAGAGACTAAAACGGAATACAAGACAAAGTCGAATCACTTATTAGAGAGAAGTTCCAATAACAGAATGACAGTGACAGAGTTCCAGTAACAGAATGACAGTGACAGAGTTCCAGTAACAGAATGACAGTGACAGAGTTCCAGTAACAGAATGACAGTGACAGAGTTCCAATAACAAGAATGACAGTGACAGAGTTCCAATAACAGAATGACAGTGACAGAGTTCCAATAACAGAGTGGCAGTGACAGAAGGTATCACCTTCAAGGATTAAAACATTTTTGGCACTATCACAGCAGCAAGGAAAATGATAGGCTGAATTATTAGTACATGGAAAGCAAGAGACGCCATTACTCTACAAGTCGTTTGTTTTTTCTAGGCTGAAATTTTGCTGTAAACTATCGGCTCCTACAATGCAGGAGAGACCGAAGAACAGGAAATCGTAAATTCAATCAAGTCTTTCAAGTGCTGGGAAGGCTAAACTCTCTCGAATTGTGATCCTACGACCCAAGACGAGAAAACTCACACCGAAATCAAAATGAAAGCATAAGGCTTCAACTTTTCTTCAGCCTTCCTGCTTGCATAAACGGAATTACCAACAAATTTCTTGCTGTCTTCAGGAGAAAAGTTGACAAGTTTCCTAAACCATTGTCTGATCTACCGAGCCTCTTACACCACCCAGTAGTGTCTTACACCACCCAGTAGAGTCTTACACCACCCAGTAGTGTCTTACACCACCCAGTAGTGTCTTACACCAACCAGTAGTGTCTTACACCACCCAGTAGTGTCTTACACCACCCAGTAGTGTCTTACAACACCCAGTAGTGTCTTACACCACCCAGTAGAGTCTTACACCACCCAGTAGTGTCTTACACCACCCAGTAGTGTCTTACACCACCCAGTAGTGTCTTACACCACCCAGTAGTGTCTTACACCACCCAGTAGTGTCTTACACCACCCAGTAGTGTCTTACACCACCCAGTAGAGTCTTACACCACCCAGTAGTGTCTTACACCACCCAGTAGTGTCTTACACCACCCAGTAGAGTCTTACACCACCCAGTAGTGTCTTACACCACCCAGTAGTGTCTTACACCACCCAGTAGTGTCTTACACCACCCAGTAGAGTCTTACACCACCCAGTAGTGTCTTACACCAACCAGTAGAGTCTTACACCACCCAGTAGTGTCTTACACCACCCAGTAGTGTCTTACACCACCCAGTAGTGTCTTACACCACCCAGTAGTGTCTTACACCACCCAGTAGTGTCTTACACCACCCAGTAGTGTCTTACACCACCCAGTAGAGTCTTACACCACCCAGTAGTGTCTTACACCACCCAGTAGTGTCTTACACCACCCAGTAGTGTCTTACACCACCCAGTAGAGTCTTACACCACCCAGTAGTCTTACACCATCAAGTAGTGTCTTACACCACCCAGTAGTGTCTTAGACCACCCAGTAGTGTCTTACACCACCCAGTAGTGTCTTACACCACCCAGCAGTGTCTTACACCACCCAGTAGTGTCTTACACTACCCAGTAGTGTCTTTCACCACCCAGTGGTGTCTTGCACCACCCAGTAGTGTCTTCCACCACCCAGTAGTGTCTTACACCACGCAGTAGTGTCTTACACCACCCAGTAGTGTCTTACACCACCCAGTAGTGTCTTACACTACCCGGTAGTGTCTTTCACCACCCAGTGGTGTCTTACACCACCCAGTAGTGTCTTCCACCACCCAGTAGTGTCTTACACCACCCAGTAGTGTCTTACACCACCCAGTAGTCTTACACCACCCAGTAGTGTCTTACACCACCCAGTAGTGTCTTACACCACCCACTAGTGTCTTACACCACCCAGTAGTGTCTTACACCACCCAGTAGTGTCTTACACCACCCAGTAGTGTCTTACACCACCCAGTAGTGTCTTACACCACCCAGTAGTGTCTTACACCACCCAGTAGTGTCTTACACCACCCAGTAGTGTCTTACACCACCCAGTAGTGTCTTACACCACCCAGTAGTGTCTTTCACCACCCAGTAGTGTCTTACACCACGCAGTAGTGTCTTACACCACGCAGTAGTGTCTTACACCACCCAGTAGTGTCTTAGTAGTGTCTTACACCACCCAGTAGTGTCTTACACCACCCACCACCACCCAGTAGTGTCGTACACCACCCAGTAGTGTCTTACACCACCCAGTAGTGTCTAACACCACCCAGTAGTGTCTTACGCCACCCAGTAGTGTCTTACACCAGCCAGTAGTGTCTTACACCAGTAGTGTCTTACACCACCCAGTAGTGTCTTACACCACCCAGTAGTGTCTTACACCACCCAGTAGTGTCTTACACCACCCAGTAGTGTCTTACACCACCCAGTAGTGTCTTACACCACCCAGTAGTGTCTTACACCACCCAGTAGTGTCTTGCACTACCCAGTAGTGTCTTTCACCACCCAGTAGTGTCTTCCACCACCCAGTAGTGTCTTACACCACCCAGTAGTGTCTTACACCACCCAGTAGTGTCTTACACCACCCAGTAGTGTCTTACACCACCCAGTAGTGTCTTACACCACCCAGTAGTGTCTTACACCACCCAGTAGTGTCTTACACCACCCAGTAGTGTCTTCCACCACCCAGTAGTGTCTTACACCACCCAGTAGTGTCTTACACCACCCAGTAGTGTCTTACACCACCCAGTAGTGTCTTACACCACCCAGTAGTGTCTTACACCACCCAGTAGTGTCTTACACCACCCAGTAGTGTCTTACACCACCCAGTAGTGTCTTACACCACCCAGTAGTGTCTTACACCACCCAGTAGTGTCTTACACCACGCAGTAGTGTCTTACACCACCCAGTAGTGTCTTACACCACCCAGTAGTGTCTTGCACTACCCAGTAGTGTCTTTCACCACCCAGTAGTGTCTTACACCACCCAGTAGTGTCTTACACCACCCAGTAGTGTCTTACACCACGCAGTAGTGTCTTACACCACCCAGTAGTGTCTTACACCAACCAGTAGTGTCTTACACCACCCAGTAGTGTCTTACACCACGCAGTAGTGTCTTACACCACCCAGTAGTGTCTTACACCACCCAGTAGTGTCTTACACCACCCAGTAGTGTCTTACACCACCCAGTAGTGTCTTACACCACCCAGTAGTGTCTTACACCACCCAGTAGTGTCTTACACCACCCAGTAGTGTCCACCAGTAGTGTCTTACACCACCCAGTAGTGTCTTACACCACCCAGTAGTGTCTTACACCACCCAGTAGTGTCTTACACCACCCAGTAGTGTCTTACACCACCCAGTAGTGTCTTACACCACCCAGTAGTGTCTTACACCACCCAGTAGTGTCTTACACCACCCAGTAGTGTCTTACACCACCCAGTAGTGTCTTACACCACCCAGTAGTGTCTTACACCACCCAGTAGTGTCTTACACCACCCAGTAGTGTCTTACACCACCCAGTAGTGTCTTACACCACCCAGTAGTACTTTCACCACCCAGTAGTGTCTTACACCACCCAGTAGTGTCTTACACCACCCAGTAGTGTCTTACACCACCCAGTAGTGTCTTACACCACCCAGTAGTGTCTTACACCACCCAGTAGTGTCTTACACCACCCAGTAGTGTCTTACACCACCCAGTAGTGTCTTACACCACCCAGTAGTGTCTTACACCACCCAGTAGTGTCTTACACCACCCAGTAGTGTCTTACACCACCCAGTAGTGTCTTACACCACCCAGTAGTGTCTTACACCACCCAGTAGTGTCTTACACCACCCAGTAGTGTCTTACACCACCCAGTAGTGTCTTACACCACCCAGTAGTGTCTTACACCACCCAGTAGTGTCTTACACCACCCAGTAGTGTCTTACACCACGCAGTAGTGTCTTACACCACCCTTACACCACCCAGTAGTGTCTTACACCAACCAGTAGTGTCTTACACCACCCAGTAGTGTCTTACACCACGCAGTAGTGTCTTACACCACCCAGTAGTGTCTTACACCACCCAGTAGTGTCTTACACCACCCAGTAGTGTCTTACACCACCCAGTAGTGTCTTACACCACCCAGTAGTGTCTTACACCACCCAGTAGTGTCTTACACCACCCAGTAGTGTCTTACACCACCCAGTAGTGTCTTACACCACCCAGTAGTGTCTTACACCACCCAGTAGTGTCTTACACCACCCAGTAGTGTCTTACACCACCCAGTAGTGTCTTTCACCACCCAGTAGTGTCTTACACCACCCAGTAGTGTCTTACACCACCCAGTAGTGTTTTACACCACCCAGTAGTGTCTTACACCACCCAGTAGTGTCTTCCACCACCCAGTAGTGTCTTACACCACCCAGTAGTGTCTTGTCTTACACCACGCAGTAGTGTCTTACACCACCCAGTAGTGTCTTACACCACCCAGTAGTGTCTTGCACTACCCAGTAGTGTCTTACACCACCCAGTAGTGTCTTACACCACCCAGTAGTGTCTTACACCACCCAGTAGTGTCTTACACCACCCAGTAGTGTCTTACACCACCCAGTAGTGTCTTACACCACCCAATAGTGTCTTACCACCACCCAGTAGTGTCTTACACCACTTACCCAGTAGTGTCTTTAGTGTCACCACCCAGTAGTGTCTTACACACCACTCAGTAGTGTCTTACACCACCCAGTAGTGTCTTACACCACCCAGTAGTGTCTTACACCACCCAGTAGTGTCTTACACCACCCAGTAGTGTCTTACACCACCCAGTAGTGTCTTACACCACCCAGTAGTGTCTTACACCACCCAGTAGTGTCTTACACCACCCAGTAGTGTCTTACACCACCCAGTAGTGTCTTACACCACCCAGTAGTGTCTTACACCACCCAGTAGTGTCTTACACCACCCAGTAGTGTCTTACACCACCCAGTAGTGTCTTACACCACCCAGTAGTGTCTTACACCACCCACTAGAGTTTTACACCACCAGGAGCCTCTTACACCACCTAATGGAAGAGCTAAACCCGAGTGGGCTGTTGTGGACAAGCACATACTTGACTCAGAAAAATACTGAATCAATTTAAGAAGATCAAAAATACGTCTGGCAGACATTATCTGAAGTAAACTGTGTTAATTAACTTTTTCATCACACTATTTTCGGACCCTCCACTTTCTGACCCACCAGGCTGTTGGTGGAGGGAGAGAAGCATTGTATCGCTTCCTCTGCTTTACCGATTATCCAAAAATTCAAAATAAAATCTATTCACAAGTTAAAAGAAATAATTCGTTAATGATATCGCTAATTAAATTCCAGTCGAATTTTGAGAAGAAGTCAGCCGAGATGTGCTTGCTGGATGAGTGACGTCGCGTTATTCATCACTCAGGATGAGTGACGTCGCGTTATTCATCACTCAGGATGAGTGACGTCGCTTTATTCATCACTCAGGATGAGTGACACATCACTCAGGATGAGTGACGTCGCGTTATTCATCACTCAGGATGAGTGACGTCGCGTTATTCATCACTCAGGATGAGTGACGTTGCGTTATTCATCACTCAGGATGAGTGACGTCGCGTTATTCATCACTCAGGATGAGTGACGTCGCGTTATTCATCACTCAGGATGAGTGACGTCGCGTTATTCATCACTCAGGATGAGTGACGTCGCATCACTCAGTTATTTATTCATCACTCAGGATGAGTGACGTCGCGTTATTCATCACTCAGGATGAGTGACGTCGCGTTATTCATCACTCAGGGTGAGTGACGTCGCGTTATTCATCACTCAGGATGAGTGACGTCGCGTTATTCATCACTCAGGATGAGTGACGTCGCTTTATTCATCACTCAGGATGAGTGACGTCGCTTTATTCATCACTCAGGATGAGTGACGTCGCTTTATTCATCACTCAGGATGAGTGACGTCACGTTATTCATCACTCAGGATGAGTGACGTCGCGTTATTCATCACGTTGCGTTATTCATCACTCAGGATGAGTGACGTCGCGTTATTCATCACTCAGGATGAGTGACGTCGCGTTATTCATCACCCAGGATGAGTGACGTCGCGTTATTCATCACTCAGGATGAGTGACGTCGCGTTATTCATCACTCAGGATGAGTGACGTCGCGTTATTCATCACTCAGGATGAGTGACGTCGCGTTATTCATCACTCAGGATGAGTGACGTCGCTTTATTCATCACTCAGGATGAGTGACGTCGCGTTATTCATCACTCAGGATGAGTGACGTCGCGTTATTCATCACTCAGGATGAGTGACGTCGCGTTATTCATCACTCAGGATGAGTGACGTCGCGTTATTCATCACTCAGGATGAGTGACGTCGCTTTATTCATCACTCACGATGAGTGACACCACGTTATTCATCACTCGGGATGAATGTGACGTCACGTGATTCCTCACTCATAATGAATGACGAGCCGCGGGGGCGCTGACCCCCGAAACCATCTCCAGGTAAACTCCGGGTAAACCCATCTACCTACATGGAGGTAGATGGTTGAAACCTTGAAACCTGGAGAGTATTCATAGGATCAACGCCCCCGCGGCTCGTTTCGTGACCAGGCCTCCCGGTGCATCAGGGCCTGATCAACTAGGCTGTTACTGCTGGCCGCACGTAGTCCAACGTACGAAGCATCGCCCATCTCATTCGGCACTGACTTTAGGTGTCTGCCCAGCTCCCTCTTGAAGACAACCAGGGGTATATGGGTAATTCCTCTTATAGCTAGTGGGAGGGTGTTGAACAGTCTTGGGCTCTGGATACTTATTGTGTTTTCTCTTAGCGTATTAATGGCGCCCCTACTTGAAAAGTAGGGGCGCCAAGTCTTTTGCTTTCGTGGGGAGTGATTTCTGTGTGCAGATTAGGGACCAGTTCCTCTAGGATTTTCCAGGTGTAGATTATGATGTATCTCTCTCGCCTGCGCTCCAGTGAGCACTAGTCAAGTGCTTCCAAGAGTTCCAGGTAGTTAAGATGTTTGACAGAGCTTATATGTGCAGTAAAGGTTCTCTGTATATTCTCTAGAGCTGCAGTTTCACCTACTTTGAATGGAGATGTTAATGTACAGCAGTATTCCAGCCTAGAGAGAACAAATGATTTAAAAAGGATCATCAATGGCTTGGCATCTATTGTCTTGAACGTTCTCATTATCCATCCTATCGTTTTCCTCGCAGATGTGATAGTGGCGCTGTTGTAATCCTTAACAGTGAGATCCTCAGATATTACCACTCCCAGGTCCTTCACATTATGCACTTTTGCGCTCAATTGTGTGATTAGAGTTTGTAGTATACTCAGTTCTAGCTATTATTTCTTCCAGTTTTCCATAATGGAGTAGTTGGAATTTGTCTTCAATGAACATCATAATGTTCTCCGTTGCCCATTGGAAAACTTGGTTTATATTTTCTTGGAGATTTACCGTGTCCTCAGTGGATGACACTTTCATGCAGATCCTAGTATCGTCTGCAAAGGATGATACGGTGCTATGAATTATATCTCTGTCTATGTCTGTTATGAGGATGAGGAACAGGTTAGGGGCGAGTACTGTGCCTTGTGGAACAGTGCTCTCACTATGGCAGCTTCTGATTTAACTCTGTTTAGCACTACTTTTTGTGTCGATGGGTTAGAAAGTTGAAGCTCCATCTGCCCACTTTGCAAGTTATCCCTTTAGCATACATTTTATGAGCAATTACACCTTGATTGCACTTGTCGAAGGCTTTTGCAAAATCTGTGTATACTACATCTACATTCTGTTTGTCTTCCAGTGCATCCAAGACCATATCATAGTGGTCCAGAGGTTGCGAGAAGCAGGAGTGAACTGCTCTGAATTAATGTTGCCCTAGATTGTGCAATTGTTGGGAATCCAAATGGTTTGCATTCGTGCTTCTTGCTACTCTTTCAAAGATTTTTATTATGTGGGACGTTAGAGCTACTCGTCTATAGTTCTTAGATATTGCTTTGCTGCCACCTTTATGGAGGTGGGCTATATCCGTTGCTTTTAGTACTGGAATCTCACATGTGTCTATGCTCCTTTTTCACTGAATGCTTAGGGCACACGAAAGGGGTGTATTGCAGTTCTTTATGAACACAGTTCCACAAGTCTGAGCCTGGGGCTGAGTTCATGGGCACGTTGTTAATAGCTTTCTCAAATTCTAGTGGAGTTAGGGTTTTGTCAGAAATTTGTCATAATTGACAGAGTTCTGAGGCTTATTCATGAAAAAATTATTTGATTAGTGGCTCGCTAAATACAGAGTCATATTGAGATTTCAGTATCTCACTCAGTTTTTTGCTGCTATCTGTGTAAGTTCCATCTTGTGTCACATGGGCCTGATGCTAGATGTATTTTTTTCTTGTTTTTGGCATATGAAAAGAAATATTTCGAATTTCTTTCAACTTCACTAATCACTTTTAGCTTCTCTTGTTTCTCCTGGATCCTGTATGAGTCCTTTAACTTAAGCTTAATATTTTCCATTCCCCTGGTTAGCGCTTCCTTCCGTGTTTCAGATAATCTAGTGTTCTTGAGGAGCTCAGTGATTCTTCGTCTTTTCCTGTAGAGGGAGCATCTCTCTCTCTCCAGTTGACTTCTTCTCTTCTTTTTTCTTAGGAGGATACGCCTTGAACATAGTTCAGCTGCCAGGAAGTTGTTCTTTTCAAGGCACTGGTTAGGGGTCCAGGTTATTTAAGAGATTTTCCCAACATGTTTCACTTAGGACATGGTTTACCTGGTCCCAGTTGATGTTCTTGTTGTTAAAGTTGAATTTAGTGAAGGCACCTTCGTAGCTGTGTGCATATTACTGATCAGGACTCCTGTGCATGTAAGTCTGGACTTCGATTCGATTGTGATCAGAATTAGTTGTTTTGATATTGTTATGTTTCTTATCAGGTCCTCATTATTTGTGAAAATAAGGTCAGGTGTGTTTTCCAGTCTTGTTGGCTCAACTCTCTGCTGACTTACCTGGAGTATACCTGGAGAGGGTTTCGGAGATCAACGCCTCCGCGGCCCGGTCTGTGACTAGGGTGTGTTCATTGCAGAAATTCAGCAGCTCATGTGTGTGTGACTTTTCATCTGAGCTCCCACCAGGAATTATTTTTGCTGCAACATTATTTGCTACATTATTCCATTTTGTATATCTTAGACAGAAGTCACCAAGCAGCAAGATGTTTGGGGATGGGGCTGGAAGGTTATCCAGACAGTAGTCAATTTTCGATACCTGTTCCTTGAACTGTTAGGAAGTTGCATCTGGTGGCTTATATACAAGTTTTGGTTCTCGATTTTTATTCTTAAAGCTTCAACTAGATCATTTGTGGTGTTCAGTATCTCCCTACAACCAAGTCCTCAGAAAACCAATCCCTGTGTTCCGACTGGTCCTCAGCAACCCAATCCAAGGGCTGTGATTGATCGTCAGCATGGAGTGGCGTCAACTTTATTCACTACGCAAGATTTATTCGTTAATCTTCATAATGTAAATAAGGCTACGCTTCCGAAACGCATGTAAATCACTGTAAATCACATGTAAATCGGGGTAAATCACGTTAGCATAATGGTGGGCGCTAGCAGTGGGTGATGAGGCTCATGTCTGATCCAGCCTCTCGTTAACCAGCATTGATTCAGTCTCTCGTTAACCAGCATTGATCCAGGCTCTCGCTAGCATTCATTGATGCAGTCTTTCGTTAACCGGTATTGATCCGTGTTCTCCTTAACCAGCAATGATCCACGTTCTCGTTAACCTTCAGTGATTCAGGCTCTTGTGAACCGTCATTAATCCACTCTCTCGTTAACCATTATTGAATTACGTTCTCTTTAACCCTCATTGATCCAGGGTCCCCTTAACCATTATTGATCCAGGTACTAGTTAACCATCAATAATCCAGAATCTCGTTAACCAGCATTGATCCACGATCTCGTTAATCATCATCAGTGATTCTAACATGTTAACATATTTTCATTTTGGTGTTAAAAATCAATTATACAGTCACATACATACCCGTAAGTACTTACGTGCATATATACGTACACACATACCACCGAAGAGGCGCTGCCAAGAACTGTGAATCGACCCCTGCAACCACATGTGGATGAGTACATACATACACATACATGCATGCATATATATATACTTATATATATACATACATACATAAACATAAATACGTACATACGCATGTACACCACACACACACACACACACACACACACACACACCAGAAAGACAAAAGGAGGCACAACGCCTAAATACCTACTGGGGAAGAGAGTGCAGTAAACGACGCAACACTCCACAGACTCCCAATCCAGTATTGTAAGGTGTTGGGAACAGGAAGAGGATTAAATACTGTTTATGTTCATTCATTTATAGCGGCGTGATTCTTGTTGTTGTTGTTGCTGAGCTGGGCCGTGGAGAGTACACTTGTTATTGTTACTTTGGCTTTCATTAACCTACAACCATAAGAGTGGCGACGAGGCTGGGATCAACGGAGCCAAAGGGTAGTGAGCCACTGTGTGCGGCAGTAGTGTAGTACTGGCAGCCCAGAATGTTGCAGCAGAGTTGTAATGATTGCATGACTGCAGCAGCAGCAGTGTGGGTAAACATGACAGTGGCATCACAGGGAAGGTTGGAACCTTTCAACTCACTAAAGATCTCTTTGGAGCTCTGGCTAAGTTTGTTGGAGGCCAATTTAAAGAGCAGGATAACAAGAACTTCTTGCTAGTGTTTCTGGGATCAGAAACTTAAAGTGTTTTACGTAACGTGTGTGCACCAGATTTACCACACACAAACAGCTATAATGATTTGGTTGCTACCACCGCAGTGAAGCCAGCCTACCACTGCAATGAAGCCAGCCTACCACTGCAATGAAACCAGCCTACCACCGCAGTGAAACCAGCCTAATACTGCAGTGAAGCCAGCCTACCACCGCAATGAAGCCAGCCTACCACCACAATGAAACCAGCCTACCACCGCAGTGAAACCAACCTACCACCACAATGAACCAGCCTACCACCGCAATGAAACCAGCCTACCACCGCAGTGAAACCAGCCTACCACCGCAGTGAAGCCAGCCTACCACTGCAGTGAAACCAACCTACCACTGCAGTGAAACCAGCCTACCACCGCAGAGAAACCAGCCTACCACCGCAGTGAAACCAGCCTACCACCGCATTGAAACCAGCCTACCACCGCAGTGAAACCAGCCTACCACCGCAGAGAAACCAGCCTACCACCGCAGTGAAACCAGCCTACCACCGCAGTGAAACCAGCCTACCACCGCAGTGAAACCAGCCTACCACCGCAGTGAAACCAGCCTACCACCGCAGAGAAACCAGCCTACCACCGCAGTGAAACCAGCCTACCACCGCAATGAACCAGCCTACCACTGCAATGAAACCAGCCTACCACCGCAGTGAAACCAGCCTACCACCGCAGTGAAACCAACCTACCACCGTAGGCTGGTTTCACTGCATATGATAGCTGGAAAATAAAACTTTTGGGTAAGGTCATTTTGCCGGTGAACTGTAATAAGTTAAAGGTATCACAAGTGTCTTATGTAGTGAAGTCACAGAACCGTAACTTGTGTGGAAAAGATCTCATGAAAAAGGTAGGAATTTACCTTACTGGTTTAGATGACTCCAGCAAAATTAACAAACTAGACAGTGCTAAAGAAATGTTAGGTAATTTTAGAGTAGATTCTAGTGAACCTTTTTATGGCCACAGTTCATGTGAAAAGTGATGTTGTCCCTAAGTTTGTGAAAGCAAGACCAGTACCATTCTTTCACATAGAAATGATTGAGAAAGAATTAGAAAAATTAGTGCAGAAAGGCATTATTGAGCCTATATCATACAGTGAATGGTCTGTACCTATTGTAGCAGTATTAAAGGCTGACTTTAAGTCCATGAGAATATGTGTGGATTTTAAATATGTAAATCAGCAAATTCATTATGAAAGACATCCTTTACTCAGGACTGAGGAATTATTGGCTGTAGTGGAGGCTCTGGTGGCCTGGTGGTTAACGCTCTGGCTTCACACGGTGGGGGCCTGGGTTCGATTCCCAGCCAGAGTAGAAACATTGGACGTGTTTCTTTCCACCTGTTGTCTATGTTCCCCATCAGTAAAATGGGTACCTGGGTGTTAGTCGACTGGTGTGGGTCGCATCCTGGGACACTGACCTAAGGAGGCCTGGTCACAGACCGGGCCGCGGGGGCGTTGACTCCCGGAACTCTCTCCAGATAAACTCCAGATAAACTCCAGTGGGTAAAGGCAAAATATTTACAAAACTAGATTTAAAATATACTTATTTACAGATACCTGTAAATGAGAGGAGCCAACAACTTTTGGTAATTAATATCCACATGGGGCTTTTTAAATATAAGAGACTACCTTTAGGAATTTCCTCATCTGGTATTTTCCAAGAATTTATTTCCCAGTTGTTAAATTAGAAAGGGTAGCATCCTCTATGGATGATACAATATGTGGTGCCACAGGATCTGAGCATGATGCTAGACTCAGGCAGGTGTTGAGTATTTTACAAGAGCATAATGTTGTAATGAATAGGAATAAGTCAGTGTTGAAAACCAGGTCTACTGAATATATGGGGCATGAAATTTCAGGGGAAGGTATTAAACCTTCTTCTAAGAAGGTGGAGGCTATTGTGAATTTACCATCACATTAGTCCGTAGAAGTTCAGTCCTTTGTGGGGATGGTGACATATTATTGTAAATTCATTAAAAAAATTTCTTTAATTTTGGCATCATTGTACAATTTATTAAGAATAGGTGACTACATATGAGTGATCTTCAGTGGAAGAGGAGGCTGTTCAAAGGATTAAAAAACATTAAGAGCGTTTAGCTTTGCTGACAAATTTTACAGGAGAACATCCATTAATAACTGAGGTTGATGCTTCTTCTGTTGGTGTTGGATGTGTGTTAATCCAGGAAGTAAATGGCCAGGAAAAACCTGCATATTTTACTAGTAAGAAACTTTCTCCAGCAGAACATAATTATTCTCAACTCGATGAAGGTCTGGCTTTAGTGTTTGCTGTTAAGAAATTCT
Source organism: Cherax quadricarinatus (assembly GCF_038502225.1). Classification (NCBI taxonomy): domain Eukaryota; kingdom Metazoa; phylum Arthropoda; class Malacostraca; order Decapoda; family Parastacidae; genus Cherax; species Cherax quadricarinatus. The sequence goes on along the minus strand of NC_091294.1, from coordinate 9,606,366 downwards.
GATATTTCTTGCTGGGAAGAAAGTTTGTTGCTTGAACTGATCATAAACCATTTTTAGGTTTAATGGGGAAAGGAAAACATATTCCAGTAAGTGTAAATGCCAGAATTCAGCGTTGGGCTGTGTTATTAACTCAGTATGATTATGAACTGTTATTCAGGGCTGGCAAGGAAAATGTTATTGTAGATGCATTAAGTAGATTACCTACTGAAGATCACAGCTTAGAGTCAGGTACACTTACGGAATATGCAACATTAGTGGGGTCTCTAGATTTACAAAATATCTCATTTGACAGAATCAAAGAGGAAACTGAAATAGATGTTGTATTGTCCCAAGTAGTAAATAATGTTAAATATGGATCGCGTAAGAACAGTGTACTTTTATCTGACTATTATTCCGTCAAATCAGATCTGACTATTCGTGATGTATTATTGTATAGGAATAGAGTGGTAGTGACAGTAGAATTAAGATGTAAGGTATTAGAGCATTTACATATGAGTCAAAATGGTATCAATGCTATAAAGGCGAAGCAAGGCAGTGGGTCTGGTGGCCAAAGATTGACCAAGGTATTGCGGAAGTGACAAAGAATTGTCCGATTTGTTTTAAGCATCTGAAGCCAATATCATCTCCTGTCCTATCTTGACCCAGCACTGGGAAACAATGGTCTAGACTGCATATACACTATGCAGGCCCAGTTGAGGGCAAATAATTTTTGGTAAATATGGATTCCTTTTCAAAATTCTTAGGTGTGCAAGTAACTAGTTCCATGACATCCACAGTTACTACTGAGTTACTGAGGAAATCCTTTTGTAATTTTGGGTAACCAGACACAGTTGTGTCAGATAATACTACAAACTTTGTATCACAAGCGCTGGAAGCCTTCTTTAATAAGAATAGTATTGAACATGTAACTCCAGCACCATACCATCCATCATCAAATAGTCTGACAAACAGGGAAGTAAGGACATTGAGGGAAGGATTACTTAAATTTTCAAAAGGATCTCTCAATACCAGATTATGTAGATTCTTATGTAACCATAGGAAAACTGACCGTTCCTCCACTAGTAAGACACCAGCAGTAATAATGTATAATAGGAATTTTAAAGTTCTTGTAGCGGCTGTCAAACGTCATGTTAGCGGAGACAAGTCATTGCCTAACATTGCTGCTGCTGAACTTCAGGGAGAGGAGAAGCAATTTCAAACTGATGATGCTGTGTATACCAAAAATTTGGGGAAAGGTGACCCTTGGGTGGAAAAGAAAAGATTATATAGGTATAGGGGTAGGAAATAGAAAATGTTAATTAGAGATTTTAGTAATATGATATGGAAAAGGCATATAGATCAACTCATGCCAAGGTTTAAGAGTGGAGAACAAACACTGATTCCAGGAGTACCAGCAGCTGTAAGGAGTGGTTTTAGTGATTCCTGGTCAGCATACGAACAGGGCAACTTTATGGTCAGAAGAACTGCTCACAATAGATAATAGTGGTAATAAACTTAAGGATCAGGTTAGTATGCAGGAAGAACCTCTTGGGACGTTTGATGAGGAAAAGAGCAGAGTGGGAGGAGAAGTTACACCTGAAGACATTGCAAACCCTCCATCTCTCCGGCATTCCAGAATAGTGGTCAAACCTCCAGATAGGATGGATTTATAAGTAGTTCTCATGATGAGCTCATCTTTGTATAGTAACGATTTCACCTGTTGTGATGATATAAGGTAATTTTGAAAAGGAGGAATGTAAGGTGTTGGCAACAGGAAGAGGATTAAATACTGTTTGTTATGTTCATTCATTTATAGCGTAGTTCTTGTTGTTGTTGAGTCGGGCAATGGAGAGTAAGTATGATATTGTTTTCTGTATTTCATTAACCTACAACTATAACAAGTATCTCCAGAAACGAAGCAAGAAATCAGTAAGAGATAGAAGGTACTCACTGTAGGAGGAGTCATCAAGAAAGATGTTCTGGGAATAATACTAAAAAAACAGAATGAGAGGAAAGGGAAAACCAGTGATGAGGAGGAGTAGCACTGATAGTCAGAGATTTCTGGAGATTTAAATTATTAAAGCAGTAGTGGCAGAGATATGTAATCCAGCACCAAACAACAAAAGGTAAAGGAAGTAGTATTCTCAGAGTAACAAGACAATGATGTAGTAATCTCAGTATAACAGAAGGGAAAGGAAGTAGTAGTCTCAGAATAACTGGGACCCCCATCCATCCCCTTGGTGGACCAGAAACATGAAAAGCCTCAATAATGGAAACAGCAATGGAGATTTTTTTCTGAGCCAACATGTACAGGAAACATATGGAGTAAAAGGGCTTAGGATGAGTCAAAGAGACTTGGTCACACACAGTGAATATGACATACTTAGAATTACTTATGGAAAACATTAGTGGAAGCCAGTAATAATGTGGCACGGAATTTTGAGTACCTGCTGGAAAAGGGACTGGACAAAAAAAGGAAGAAACAGTAAGTAGGACTATAGAAAGGCGGGACTTTGATAACATGAGAAATTTTCGTACTGAAATGAATTGCCGAAGAGAACTGGCAGACGGAAACGCCCTAAACGGATAAAGGTAACATAATATAATTGCAAAGACTCAGAGGAAAGATTCATACCACAACAAGAAGAAAAGAAACAGGAAAAACAAAGAGAGACTAGAAGAGCAAGAGAGTTTGGAAAAATATATAGAGCAAATCATTTGAGTATAATCTGAATGACAGTCTCAAGACGAAACAAAATCAAAGGCCAAAACTAAACCATAGTTGATGATCAGCAATTTTAGAACAAATGACAACCGTGACAGCTCAAATGAGGAAGGAGGAAGGATACTGACAGAGAAGCAAGCAAAGATCTTCGTAAAAGATTAAAACAGGTCTTTAGTGAAGAAAATGGAGAGTTACCAGAAGGTACTGTAGTCAGTACCTTCTGGTAACGAATAGTCCTGGAGAATATCAACCAAGATAAAGAAGTGATAAAACTACTACATGAGCTGGATGTAACAAAAACAATTGAAGTGACCAACATATTTTTATGGTTGCGGAGAACAAAAGCGAATCTACTGTGTTACCCAAGAGCAAAAACATTGAAGCAATCTCTCCAACCAGGACAACTGCCATAAAGTTGAAAAGGGGAAATGTGGTCCCCATTTATAAAAAAAGAGTAAGAGACAAGTGGCATTGAATTACAAGCCAGCATCACTAACCTGTATACTGACAAAAGTTCTGAAGAAGATAGTAAAGGAAATGATACTGGGATATTTGAATAGAAAAAGATTCTTTACTGAAACCAGCGCGGTTTTAGGGATGGAAAATCCTGCCTTTCAAATTTGCTGGAAGTCTGTGACAGAGTAACAGAAAAAAAGAAACAGTATAAAGGGTTGGGTGAACATGGATTATAAAAAAAAAAGATGCAGAACTATTTCAGAAATTAGAGGATCGGACAAAGTTAAAAGTTAGAGAGATCCAGTGAGATAAGGAGTACTTAAATTACAGTAAACAGAGAGTAATATAAAGGATGAGACAACAGAATGTGAGAGAGAAACTAATGGGATTCGGAGAGCAATAATGTTAGGACTACTACTGTTTCTAATACACGTGAATAACTTACCTGAGGGGATTGAGTCGTATGTGCTGCTGTTTGCTAATATGCAAAACTAATGAGAAAAAATAAGAACAGACAAGGAGGTGGCTTCTCGAGTTCTAGCCATACAAATTTAAGGTCATGCGATTCGAAGATAAAGGAAGACCAGACACAGAATACAGCATGAGCGGAGACAAACTGCGAATATCAGGAGGTGTAAAGTACTTAGGGGTAAATATAACATAAAGCATATCCCCAGAATTACTCAAAAAATGAATAACATCAGCAGTACATACATGTAACGTTTGCAAACCATAATACAGTATTCAGAAACTTGAACAAAGAATCCTTCAGAACTTTATATGGGTCATATGTCAGGCCAATAACTGAGTAAGTGGCTTCATCATCGAGGTCACATCTGGCCACGAGTGTGGCGTACTTAGAAGGGGATGTGGAAATGGTAACTCTTATATTAGTGCTGTTTGCTGATGGCGAGATGCATTTGGACTTTAGAGAGATGATCCAAAAGATTGTAACCAGACTAATACCAGAACTGAGGGAAATGCAGTCTGAGGAAAGATGATTAAGACACATGTGCAACAGCTGGGTATCTTTATTGTTGAAAGGTTTCACTACACAGTAGGCTTCTTCAGTCAAATACCAAAAGCAGCAATGAAGTGAAGATGAGGTATATCAGTCCATCAACCTTGGAGAAAAAGTATTTTATATAATTTTCAACACTGTGGAAAGGGTGAAGGAATTGAGCCACCTTTGAGGGGGAGACAAAAAGAGGACTTAATTTCTACATACAAAATCCTGAGACAAACTGATAGTGCGGATAGGAACAGATTGAATTACGAGAGCCAGGCTCAAGAGGACACAGGAAGAAGCTGAATTCACAGAGGAGGCACTGGGATGTAAGGCAGTTTCTCTTGAGTCTCAGGGCGGTTGAGAAGTTGACTGACTTTGATGAGGCTGTGGTGGAGGCTCAATACACAGTATCAAGACTAAACACTTATAATAATGTCTAAGAGGCCAGAAATCAGTGATACCTATCAGAGTTCAAATCGGCATTACACACACACACACACACACACACACACATATATATATATATATATACACATGCACATACACATACACATGCATATACACATACACATACACATACACATACGCACACGCACACGCACACGCACACGCACACGCACGCACACACACACACACACACACACACACACACACACACACACACACACACACACACACACACACACACACTTCCGGAGCCCCATCAATCAACGTCCATCATCCGGGGAAGACTGACAAAAGCTACACCTGGACCTGGACAAACTACAAGATAGATCAAGCAAGTGTCTACTGAAAACCTCACTGAAGAAGGACCGAGATGTGAGCATAGTTTTGAGCAAATTTGCAAGCACCATTGTGAATGTAGCAGAGCGTAGTGGCAACCATCGTTGTGAGCATAGTTGTCAGCGTAGTGTGAGCATGGTTATAAGCATAATTGTGAATATAGTTATGATTCTCAACGAAGAGTTATTTATGATCCTACATACAATGTGTATGAGGGGAATCAGAGAGCATTGAACTTGGAATCCGCATCAGATGAAGTATTTTAAGAAACTAGAGAAAGTGCAGAGATTCTCAACAATACTAGTCCCGAAGCTGATGAGAGATTAAAGGACCTGAACCTGTCGATATTAAACAATAATAGGGTCAAGGAGACACTATAACTATGTATAAAATACTTAGAGGATTTGTTAGATGGGACAAGAATAAACTCTTTAAGAAGAGGGGGAATGTCAGAAAATATTTCTCCAGCAAAACTCCTAAATATTTTTGTTGTAGGCTAATGCTGACATAATGAGAAGACAAACTAAAGAGGATAAAAAAAAAAAAAGGCTGCAGGGGTGACTCGGAGGGACTTTAATAAGGTTTGAGGACAGTGTTCGTGGAACTGAAGCTGTGGAAGACAAGGACGAAGACCCAGGATAGAAGTCAACCTGGAGGAACGAAGCTCACATTATTATAACTATTATTATAATCATGGGGAGCGCTGAACCCGTAGGATTATACAACGCATGTGGGGGAAGGGGTCAATTCAGGGAACTGGAGCACAGAGCCAATTCCCTAGAACAAGAGTCCCTCACCAGCGTCAAGAAGCCTCCCTTGTGCGCAATGCAACATAAAAAGAGAGTAGCATGTACAGAACATAAAGAGAGTAGCATGTACAGAACATAAAGAGAGTAGCATGTACAGAACATAAAGAGAGTAGCATGTACAGAACATAAAGAGAGTAGCATGTACAGAACATAAAGAGAGTAACATGTACAGAACATAAAGAGAGTAGCATGTACAGAACATAAAGAGAGTAGCATGTAAAGAACATAAAGAGAGTAGCATGTACAGAACATAAAGAGAATAACATGTACAGAACATAAAGAGAGTAGCATGTACAGAACATAAAGAGAGTAGCACGAATAAAACGAAGTTACATGAATAAAGGAGAGTAGCATGAATACAACATAAAGAGAGTATTATGAACATAGGTAAAGAATGGCATGTGAGACCTGGTCTAATAGGAATGTAGAGCAAACAAAACTCAAAAATAGAATATAATGTATATTTGCCTTCACCAGATGATATATACAAGTATGTACACTATGTACAATAAGTACAGATGGAATAGTACATATACACTACCGTGACAGACGGCAAAGAAGCCAGAGCGAGTGCACCGTACTCAACCAGCAGGTAGGCAAGTCTGTCAATGTATACAACGTGATCCACGTTGTTTCAGCTTTGGCGGGTTTGCCTGTAATTGGTCAATGAACCAAGATACTGAATTAACGATCGTTAAACCTTTAGCACCCAGTTCACTGGTTGGGAGGGAGTCTACATGGGAGTGTGACATACACCGAATAAATTATAGCATACTCTTTGCATGCTACAGAGAGTAATATGAATAGAACAGAAAGTAACATGAATAGAACAGAAAGTAGCATGAATAGAACAGAAAGGGAGTAGCATGAACAGAATTGGCCGAACTCTCAAACCAAGACCCTAGAAACCTAGAAAAAACTAGTTCAAAATACTCTTTTAAACCTCTTACTATGTATTGCTTGTCCTTGAGTACGCACCGCCGGTGTGGAGCCTCATTCTTATATTATATAAAACGTAAATGTAAAAAGTGCAAGACATAAAGCCTAAATATTCAGTATTCCCTTTACTTTCTATTTTAATTACTCAATACAGATTCGTTAGCCCATCAGCAGATGTGACAACAGGTCAGGAAGACTGACTGGTAAACAACCCGCACAGTGACCATCCAGTTGACAACTTTGTAGACAACAAAGAGAAACAATGCGGAAGATAAAAAAAACTAAACAGAACACTAACGTGAATCAGGGTAAGAACTGAGAAGAAAGAAGCAGTGATAGAAGGAATGCACGAGACCTGCTGAATAACCTGCCAATGGAAATAAAAGACTGTTATTCACCAGAGAAATATGAAGACAAACTAGAGCTAAATATGGGTTGTTTTCAACAAGCAGCAGTGGTGGACCTGCATTTCTGGGGCCCTGAAGCTTGAACTGTTATGGAGTCACTATGGCAACCAGCAACTGAGAGCCTACATCATAATTTAATAATCTTTTAATTTATATTTTAACTATTATTTTGCATTGAGTTATGCTATATTATTAACATTATTATTAAAAAAAACTCATACAGTAGATAGAAATTTTTTAAGCAACGTGGACTACATTGGCTTCCGGAGCCCCTCAGGGATTAGGGGTCCCAAAGCTTAAGCTTCATTAGTTTCACAGTAGATCAGCCCTTAAGCAGCAATAAGATAAAAGAAGACAATCAGATGTGTTCTACTACAGCAATAACAAAAAAAAAAAAGAAAAAAAAAAAAACGATGCCGCACAAGAACAACTGTCTTAAAGACAACCAGGGGGATGGGAATTACAATAACTGCCTAGGGAGGAATGCCCGGAGAGACAGTAATGGAGGCAGGAGACGAGAAGAGATGCTAAACAACAGGAAGCTGCGGGGAGAGAAGTGTTTGCGATGCCAGGGGAGGGTAATCAGGTGTGCCAAAAGCTTAGCACTTGCTGTTCCCCCTCTGTCCCTGTGATGGCACGCTACAACACAAACTTCTGATTTTGCGGTGGGAAGGAAGAAGGGAGAGACAGGAAAAAGGAAACGAGAGATATGAAGGCGGAAAGGAGAAATAGGAAGAGGAGAAATGAAAATGGGAAAGAAGAAATAGAGGAGGGGAAGAAAGAGATAGGAACAGGGAAAAGATGAGAAGGAAAAGAACATACAGGAATGTTAAAGATGAAAGAGAAAAAGGAAAGGGAAAGATGTAATGGGGAAAGGAAACGTAGGAATGAGGAATGAAGAGATGGGTATGAAGAGAGGAAAGATGGGAAGAGGGGAAGGGGAAAGAGAGATAGAAATGGAGAAAAGAGAGACCCATAACTGAAACCTCTTTTATAGAGACACCACAGCACTCCACTGCCGCTCACCCCTGACCCCCTGACCACAGACCTAAACCTTAACACAGTACCGCTGACCTTAACGCCATACCCTGACCTAAACCCTCAGCCTCTGACCCATGATCTCTGATCCCTGACCCCAATCCTAACATTAATGACTTGCAGCTCAGTGACAGATTTTAACACCATGTGTATGACCCTTCCAGTGTGATGGAATGTAACTGGAAAACCACAGCTTCTGTTCCCATAATCAGTGGCTTTCTTTTGTGTGTGTCTTGTTTACTCATGCTTCTACCTATGTATCTGCTTTATCTGTATGATAGTTACATAGTCACTATGTAACTATCATATAGAACAGAACAACAGCACACTGCTGATGAAAACAGTTAGCTTAACATAAAAAATAACAATGGAGAAGCACTGAACTTGTAAGGGTTATCAGCGTCTCGGGAAATGGAGGTATTCAGGTTTGATCCAGGGAAGGGGAAGGGAACTCCAATTCACCTTTAAAATTTTAACCCCAGAGGGTTAGCCACCCAAGATAATCCCAAAAATTCAGTGCGTCATCAGGATTGTTTGACTCATCGCCATTGGGTCCTTCAATCTTGTCCCCCAAGATGTGACCCATACGTGTCGAGTCACATCCAGGCACCTACCTTCTTGTTGGGTGAACAGGGACCGCAAATGTAAGGAAACACGTCCAGTGGTTCCACCCGGTCGTGAGTCGAACTAGGGATATAGTTCGTGAGACGTGAGCATTGCCTACCAGTCCACGGGACACTGAAACCAAACTTGTATCGTATACACAGCCCAGATGAGCTGAAGAAAGAAGTGAAACTGAGCTTGCCAGACGTAAATGCAGTAAGAGAAATGAAAACAGCAGATATTTGAGGAAATAAAGCAATGAAGGTTAAAGTAAATGTAACAGCCGAGATTTGAGGAAATGAGACAATGGAGGTTTGCGGAAAACTAAGCATAACTGTGTGGAAAATGATAGGTTAACTAGAACATTCAAAACATGAGATGCCAATTCAATGATGATACTCTTTAAGTCATTTATTTTCTCTAGACTGGAATATTGCTCCACAGTAAAAGCCTCTTTTAAGTTTCGTGAAATTACAGAACTAGAGAATGTTCAGAGATTTTCACAGACAGAATAAATTCAAACACCCAGGCATCTAAATTACTGGAAACAAACGTAGTACCATGACCGTAAATGTGAAAAGGATACCTCATAATTTACACCCGGAAAATTGGTACCAAACAAGTCTCCACAAATGGTGCAAAATACCCTAATAAAAAGCAGAGTTTCAAACATTTGCCATAAGAGATAACACAGTAAGTATAAAAGGACAGCGACACTCTCCCTTTAGACCAGTGGTTCCCAAACTGGGGGTAAATTACCCCCTGGGGGTAATTTAACCATTTCTGGGGGGTAATGGAGGGGTGACAGAAAAAAAGTTATGAATTCTGAAAATCAAGAAAACAATGCGGTACCCGGTATGAGGATTATTGTTAACTTTGTCTTAGTATATAAAGTTGTAAAGTAAACCTATTATAAGTAAGTAATAAAGTTAAACCAAATAACAATAAACATCAAAAACTAATATACAGTATTAGAAAAGAAGAAATATATAGCTAAGTGTGTGGAAACCCAAATGTATTTTGACAAGTATGCTTCAGGACAAAAGTCACTCAGTAGCCCAGATCGACCTGTCCAGTACTCGTCACTCACTTTCTGAGGCTGCCTCTATTTCACACTGTCAGTTTATCTGTGAGCATCAGCCGAGGTAGACATAAGCTGGTATGAAGCCAAGAATTCCTAAACTAGCTTCAAGTATGCAACTCCATCCATCCCACTGATGTTCTTGACATCTTTGGTAATAGTCATTAGAGATGCACAGTGTTCAAATACAATAAATAAAAGAAAATATCTCAAGTGTTTTAATTTAGCCATATATATCAATAATAACAACATTTTGTGAAAGAGGTAACATGCTTTATGTGGCACGTTAAATTGGGTAACAAGCTGAAAAAGTTTGGGAACCACTGCTTTAGACACAATGGAAATTTTCTACAGACCCTTAACTGTCTTCAAAAAGAAACTTTATAGATTCCTTATGTTAGTTACTGTTTAGCAGGGCTGTGATGTGTATGTTTAATTGCGTATAGCCAACAGTCTCATTGATCAGACCATCAACCAAAAAGCCTGGTCTTGGACTAGGCTGTGTAGGCAGTGGCCCACTGACTTGTCTACAGGTAACCGTAGGCATTTAGATCATGTTTTGAAGAAGATCTACGACAACTTAGGCAGGTCGATACAACTCACCAACAGATGGGAGGAGACTGAGGCAGGACTGTAACAATGATCCAAACCACGGAACGGGTAGAACTGAACCAGTGGCAAGTGAGTCCTAAAATCCAGGCCAGTGCATTAGCCACTGGGCCAACTGGCTACAATAAGATTCATCCAACTAATTATATTTCTATACACCATAAGGAAGTTAGTATGGCCACCACTGTTACCACAAATTCAAGTTTTACAGATGAATATCCCTCCATCGTGGCTGTGGTGAACTCTAGCTTAATTAAGTCCCCTCAAAGTCGCCATCATGACACACAAAATGGTAATAACACGATTACAAATAAAGCACAGGATGTGCGGGAATTGAACCCATGGCAAGTGAGTTAAGTCTGCACCCGTTGTATGGTATGTTTGCAATCGTGTTATTACGATTTCGTGAGTTATGACAACGATAGCATACCTGCCAGGAGGATAACAGAGACAGCAGCTCTGTGTAGAATATACACACACTGAGGTGCAAGTTCATTTCCTTAATCCCTACTTTAGGGATTAAGATGTGAAAAAGATATCATAACACGGGCGGGGCTTGAACCCTCGGTTAGAGAGATGTAAAACTCCAGACCGACGCGGAAGTAAGTTAAGGAAGTGAACATGTTATGACGCTTGTGCAGTGCAGTTCATCACCTTTAAATCCCATTAACCAATCAACAACTCTAGACGACCAAGAACAATGGTCTGCTGAACATGACATCTACATGGGTGATAAACATCTCTTAGTAACTCTTGTTCTGGGGTAATGCTAGATGTTTCCAGCAGATTGTAATGAAGCTATGTATGTGTTGTTGACAACGCTCCAGCACTGTAGAAGTAAATGTGGGTGAGACATTCCCACGCCCTTTTCCTGTGAGGGGTATATGCAGGTATGTTGTTGGCGAGACCTCTCTCCATCCCCTGTAGAAGTATGTATGTTGTTGTTGAGACCTTCATCCCCTCCGTCCCATGTGGGAGTATAAAGATTGATGAAGAGACCTCCCCCTCCCTTGTAGAAGTATATATGTTGCCGACGAGATTCCCTTTTAGAGGTATATATGTTTTTGTTGACGAGACCTCCACCCTCCGTTGTGGAGGTATATATGTTGTTGTCGAGACCTTCCCCTTCACCTTTTGAGGTTTATATGTTCCTGACGAGAACTTCTCCCTTCCCTGTGGATATATATATATATATATATATATATATATATATATATATATATATATATATATATATATATATAATATATATATATTTTTATTTTTTTTATTTTTATCACACTGGCCGATTCCCACCAAGGCAGGGTGGCCCGAAAAAGAAAAACTTTCACCATCATTCACTCCATCACTGTCTTGCCAGAAGGGTGCTTTACACTACAGTTTTTAAACTGCAACATTAACACCCCTCCTTCAGAGTGCAGGCACTGTACTTCCCATCTCCTGGACTCAAGTCCGGCCTGCCGGTTTCCTTGAATCCCTTCATAAATGTTACTTTGCTCACACTCCAACAGCACGTCAAGTATTAAAAACCATTTGTCTCCATTCACTCCTATCAAACACGCTCACGCATGCCTGCTGGAAGTCCAAGCCCCTCGCACACAAAACCTCCTTTACCCCCTCCCTCCAACCTTTCCTAGGCCGACCCCTACCTCGCCTTCCTTCCACTACAGACTGATACACTCTTGAAGTCATTCTGTTTCGCTTCATTCTCTCTACATGTCCGAACCACCTCAACAACCCTTCCTCAGCCCTCTGGACAACAGTTTTGGTAATCCCGCACCTCCTCCTAACTTCCAAACTACGAATTCTCTGCATTATATTCACACCACACATTGCCCTCAGACATGACATCTTCACTGCCTCCAGCCTTCTCCTCGCTGCAACATTCATCACCCACGCTTCACACCCATATAAGAGCGTTGGTAAAACTATACTCTCATACATTCCCCTCTTTGCCTCCAAGGACAAAGTTCTTTGTCTCCACAGACTCCTAAGTGCACCACTCACTCTTTTTCCCTCATCAATTCTATGATTCACCTCATCTTTCATAGACTCATCCGCTGACACGTCCACTCCCAAATATCTGAATACGTTCACCTCCTCCATACTCTCTCCCTCCAATCTGATATCCAATCTTTCCTCACCTAATCTTTTTGTTATCCTCATAACCATACTCTTTCCTGTATTCACCTTTAATTTTCTTCTTTTGCACACCCTACCAAATTCATCCACCAATCTCTGCAACTTCTCTTCAGAATCTCCCAAGAGCACAGTGTCATCAGCAAAGAGCAGCTGTGACAACTCCCACTTTGTGTGTGATTCTTTATCTTTTAACTCCACGCCTCTTGCCAAGACCCTCACATTTACTTCTCTTCCAACCCCATCTATAAATATATTAAACAACCACGGTGACATCACACATCCTTGTCTAAGGCCTACTTTTACTGGGAAAAAATTTCCCTCTTTCCTACATACTCTAACTTGAGCCTCACTATCCTCATAAAAACTCTTCACTGCTTTCAGTAACCTACCTCCTACACCATACACTTGCAACATCTGCCACATTGCCCCCCTATCCACCCTGTCATACGCCTTTTCCAAATCCATAAATGCCACAAAGACCTCTTTAGCCTTATCTAAATACTGTTCACTTATATGTTTCACTGTAAACACCTGGTCCACACACCCCCTACCTTTCCTAAAGCCTCCTTGTTCATCTGCTATCCTATTCTCCGTCTTGCTCTTAATTCTTTCAATTATAACTCTACCATACACTTTACCAGGTATACTCAACAGACTTATCCCCCTATAATTTTTGCACTCTCTTTTATCCCCTTTGCCTTTATACAAAGGAACTATGCATGCTCTCTGCCAATCCCTAGGTACCTTACCCTCTTCCATACATTTATTAAATAATTGCACCAACCACTCCAAAACTATATCCCCACCTGCTTTTAACATTTCTATCTTTATCCCATCAATCCCGGCTGCCTTACCCCCTTTCATTTTACCTACTGCCTCACGAACTTCCCCCACACTCACAACTGGCTCTTCCTCACTCCTACAAGATGTTATTCCTCCTTGCCCTATACACGAAATCACAGCTTCCCTATCTTCATCAACATTTAACAATTCTTCGAAATATTCCCTCCATCTTCCCAATACCTCTAACTCTCCATTTAATAACTCTCCTCTCCTATTT
>NC_091294.1:9557726-9587726 GCF_038502225.1 Cherax quadricarinatus | reverse complement strand
AATCGCTGATCTCCACTTAGGTTCCTTTGTAATGTGGGAGGGCTAACACCAGAGCAATCAGACCAGCAGTCTCGTGAACCAGGTGGTGCACTGGGTTTGTCTCAGGGTGAGTCAGCTTCGTTGGCACTTGAGTTAGCTAAACTCAATCTCGAAACAACCAGAGAGCAGCGACCATTTGCTAAAGAGGAGTTTGATAGAGAGAAGGAGAGGAGGCAATTTAAGCAGACTGTGGGTGACTACTTTAGTGTGCAAAAAGCAGTGCCGTTAGTACTCGTTTTGTTGAGGCTGAGCATGAACAGCTTTTCGAGGCATTTGAAAACCAGGTTTGAGCACTGAGGTGACCTGGGGAGCATTGGGCAGTACTGGTGCATACAACATTGTACGACAATGCGCAAGAGTTCATAGCTGTTTCAAATAATGATGAATTCACTGATTATCTGGTTGTTAAAACAATGGTTCTTGGGGTATATCAGTGTATTCCCGCCAAACAGAGGAGGGAATTCAAATTGTGCAAGCGTCAGCTGGATCAGTCTCGTGTAGACTTTGTAAGATAGCAGTCAAAAAACTTAACCAAAAGGTATAAGGTGAGTGATGTCGCCAACATCATTGATCTAGTGCAGTTACTTTTAGTGGATAACCTGCTGGAATGTGTTAAAGTCTTTCTTGAAGATCATTCGTTAACTACTGCATTGGAAGCAGCCAGACTGGCTGACACTTTTGAGAGTAACTGCTCCTTGTCCAAGCGGTCTAATCTTTCTTCCCAACAGCCTAGCATAAATAGAGATCGTCAGGGACGAGTCCCTGACCGGAGGACGATGTGGCAGGATGAAAGTGAACAACAACGCTAAACAACTAAGTCGCCTGGTGAGCAACATCAGTCTTGCGGTTAACCTGGTGAACGATAACCTTAAACTTATGGTCAACATGGTGAACAACGCCAGTACACAGAGTGGCGCCATCCACAAAATCAACAGTGAACCAAATTACGCTATGAGGTAACCTTTTTCCATTGTCATAAACCCGGCCACTTTAAGTCCAACTGCCCTATGATGGCTCAATCCTTAGTGAAAATCAACATCCTCACTTTTGAGATGAACCAGAAGAAAGTGGAGTGTGGTATGGCCCCATACTACAGTATATGCCAGGTCTCCCTTCAGGAGAACGAAAAAAAATAAGTCACTCTGTCTGACTTTTTTGGGTTATCCCAGGTTCTCTACACATATGCTGCTATGTATGATAATTCTATGTAACTGTATTTGTGTATACCTGAATAAACTTACTTACTTATATGAGAGGAAGTCCTCCCCCTCCATTTTCTTAGAAGCATTTGGAAGAGCTGTATTTTCTGTCCCTTTACATAAGATACATGTGCAAAGTAAATATTATACAGGATATTTGACTGTAGGTGCTTCTAAGGGAATCCCTATGAAAGATGCTGTGTTTTGCTGGGTAATAACATTCTTAATTCGACAAAATGTCCAGAACCTATAGTGACTAATTCTTCTCCGATGTTAGCCATAACTCAGGCAAAATTCGAAGAGATATCTGTCAAGAATGCTGACTCATCCTTGGACGACTCAGATCTAGGGCTAGACAGTTTGTTTTACGAGGAAAACTGGTCAGGGCTGCGTAAATTTAGTGAAAAGTCCCAGACCAAGCCATCCTACTCGAAACAACTCACTCAGAAGTGTTCAAGTAATGGCTAAGTATTTTATCCACAGTGGTATATTACAGACCATTCTGGAGAAATACCCTGACTTTGCTAGCTGTAAATAAAGCA
The DNA here is from genome assembly GCF_038502225.1 of Cherax quadricarinatus. Classification (NCBI taxonomy): domain Eukaryota; kingdom Metazoa; phylum Arthropoda; class Malacostraca; order Decapoda; family Parastacidae; genus Cherax; species Cherax quadricarinatus. Next base: position 9,585,946 of record NC_091294.1, on the reverse strand, counting down.
TTACCACATATGTGCATGTGTGTGTGTGTGTGTGTGTGTGTGTGTGTGTGTTTGTGTGTGTGTGTGTATGAGTGTGTGAGTGTGTGTGTGTGTGTGTGTGTGTGTGTGTGTGTGTGTGTGTGTGTGTGTATGTGTGTGTGTGAGTATGAGTGTGTGTGTGTGTATGAGTGTGTGTGTGTGTGTATGAGTGTGTGTGCGTGTGTGTGTATGAGTTTGTGTATGTGTGTGTGTGTGTGTGTGTGTGTGTGTGTGTGTGTGATTATGTGTGTGTGTGTATGAATTTGTATGTGTGTGTGTGTGTGTGTGTAAGAGAGAGAGAGAGACTCAGCAATCAACATTTGCACCAATAACTCACTACAGTTGTGACCGGGTGTGGAAGTGTGAATTGCTCATTACTCTAAAATTTGTTCATGATTGCAGCCATGTATACACGTAAGTAACCATTCTTGTGAGTTCATTACCTTGTACCTAGTTCAGCCATCAAAACTTTGGAGCCCGGTCCCTGAACCCATTGTGTACCTCTGTAATCTGTAAATACCTTTGTAACTTGTCATGATTGTGACTAGACCTACCTGGAGTTCATTACCTTTGTAAATTGTGAGTTCATTACCTTTGTAAATTGTAGGGTTGCAGGATTGCCAGATATCTCTGTTTCCATGCCCGAGAGAATGTCCTTTCGGGAAGAACAGTGAAGAGATCCTTCTTTAAACTTCACTTTTCAGGCAGCCATGGGTGAACCCCACTCAGATCACCCAGTCTCTGCACACAGACTGGTAAGGAGGTAGGGGGAAGCCCAAAATCAGACTGGTAGTAACTATGAAATTTACGTCACAGATTTTGAACAAAGCCCACAATTCCTCTTTAGGAGGTCATTTAGGAATTGCAAAAACTCTGTATAGAATATTGAAAGAGTTTTACTGGCCAAAAATAAGGCAGGATATGAAGAATCACATCCGCTCTTGCAGGGAATGTCAACAAGTAGGTAAATCTGGACCACTTCATCCCATACCTTCAAATGGAAAACCGTCTACAGAGATAATCATTGATTATGTGGGACCATTACCAAAATCCAAGTCAGGAAACCAGTACTTATTTACTATCATGGACAAAGCTACTAGGCTGGTAAGACACATAGGCAACAGTTAGGCAACTTTATTCCGAAACGTTTCGCCTACACAGTAGGCTTCTTCAGTCGAGTACAGAAAATAGGCAAGAGCAGTAGAGATGTGAAGACGATGTAATCAGTCCATCACCCTTGAAGTTGTAGATTTGAGGTTGTCAGTCCCTCAGCCTGGAGATGAGTTCTGTTCCATAGTCTGAAACTATCTGAAGATCAAGCGACAGTGTGGAGACTTATATACTGTCGAAAGGAGAGGTTCAGAGTAGTAGTAGAGAGAATGTACCCGCTGAGAAGTCGCGTCCCTCTCAGATCAAACAATTCTCGTTTGAAAAAGTTGTCCAAAGTGTTTTCTCTTCTGTGCCAAGGTGCCATTGTGTTGCAGTGTCTGACAGAGTGAATATCAAAATGGTCTCCACATTGTCGTTTGATCTTCAGATAGTTTCAGAGTATGGAACAGAACTCTTCTCCAGGCTGAGGGACTGACAACCTCATATCTACAACTTCAAGGGTGATGGACTGATTACATCGTCTTCACATCTCTACTGCTCTTGCCTATTTTCTGTACTCGACTGAAGAAGCCTACTGCTCTTGTCTACTTTCTGTAGTCGACTGAAGAAGCCTACTGTGTAGGCGAAACGTTTCGGAATAAAGTTGCCTAACTGTTGCCTATGTGTCTTACCTACCAACCTGTCAGTATTGTATACAACTTCGATATTCACAAAGCTACTAGGTATCCGGAAGCAGTCCCAACGCGCAGTAAAAACACTAAAGCCATTCGTAAAGCCATAACTAAATTTATATCATATTTTGGCAGTCCTTAGTCTATCCAGAGTGACCTGGGTACTAACTTTTCAGCCAAAGCTTTTAGGGAAGTCTTAACTAGGCAAGATATAATTCATAAATTATCCACTGCCTATCATCCTCAGTCCCAAGGCGCCTTGGAAAGATTTCATCAAATGTTAAAAACCTTGATGAGAATCTTTTGCATGCATTTTCCTACAGACTGTGATGAATCATTTCCTCTGTTGCTGTTCGCAATGAGAGAAACTGTACAGGAATCAACAGGGTACAGTCCATTTGAGCTAATCTTCGGGCACAATGTACGAGTTCCTCTGCGAGTGCTCGGGGAAAGATGGATGGGAGAAAACGCCTGCATAGCACTCTACAACCTTTCTTCAAGGTTGCAGGTGGTCCGTCAGTTGGCTAAGGCTAACTTAAATTCTGCTCAAAACACTATGAAACAGAGATATGACAGAAAAGCAAAGTTTCGCTCCTTCAATCCAGGAGACAAGGTGCTGGTGCAGGAACCTGTACCTAGCCACACCTTTAAAGTTAGATTTAATAGCCCACATAAAGTCCCAGTAATGACTCTGTCCTCTGCCTCTGTAGACGACCCTGAGTCCTTGCACACCATTCCAGAAATTCAAGTTAAGCTTCCTAATTCTGTCCTCCTCAAGGACCCTACCCCTTTAATGATGGGGCTGTCTGAAAATCAAATAAATCTAATTACCCTCCTGCAAACTTACTCTGACATATTTTCGGGCGTCCCGAGAAAATGTGCCCTGGGATATTATGATGTAGATGTTGGAAACACTAAGCCTATTAAACTCTCCTCCTTCAGTGCTAATCCTGAAGAACAGAGGCTACTTCAGCAGAAGGTAGCATTTCTGTCAGAACACAGATGAGTGGAGGAGTCATCCTGTCCGTGGGCTTCACCGTGTATCCTCGTTAAAAAGTCTGATGGAGGTTTTCGAATGTATACAGATTACCGTAAGGTGAATGAGGTCACTATTCCAGATGCTTACCCTCTGCTACGTTTGGATGACGTAGTGAACTTTGTGGACAAGTCTACTTTTGTTTCCTAACTAGACTTCCTTAAAGGTTACTATCAGGTACGTTTGACAGATAAGGCGAAGGAAATCTCTGCCTTTGTAATTCCATGAGGTCACTGTCAACATACAGTGACCCCATTCAGAATGTGGAACTCGCCGGCAACGTTCCAGAAGCTGATCCATCCGGCTATTAAAGGGCTTGAAGGCACAACAGCTTATATGGATGATACAGTAGTAGTTTCCGATACCTGGGACCAACATGTTTCCCGACTTAAGACTCTCTTTGAGAAGTTTAAAAATTTCCAGTTAACTGTTAATTTGTGTAAATCATCCTTTGTCCAGTCTACTGTTACTTTCTTGAGGCATGAAGTAGGTAGTGATAAAGTAGCCCCTAAATTTGCTAAAATTCTTGCCATTAAGAATTACCCAGCACCTCGTGATAGAAAATCCCTCCAACATTTCTTAGGGATGGTAGGTTTCTACAGACGATTCTGTAAGAACTTTGAAGATGTTGTAGCCCCCCTAACCTCACTTACCAATCAGAAACAAAAATTTCAATGGACCCCAGAATGTCAAGAATCATTTAACAAAGCCAAACGGCTACCTTGTACTGCACCCATTCTCCTGTCTCCCGATTTTTCAAATCCTTTTGTACTACAGGTTGATGCATGTGAGTCAGAGGTAGGGGTAGTATTCCTACAAAAATCAGGGGAAGAGTGGTTGCAGCCTGTCGCTTACTTCTCTGCCAAGTATAACCTCACCAAAGGGCTTATGCTGCCATTGAGAAAGAAACCCTAGCTCTGATACTTAGGTGGGGCAGTCATCCCAAGTGGTCACAGTCTACAGTGATCGCAATCCTCTGGTCTACCTCAACACCATGTAAAACCTCAACAAGCGTCTGATGAGATGGAACCTCAGGCTGCAACCTTACAATATTAAACTCGTCCATATCGCCAGCAAGGAAAATAAGGTGGCCGATTTCCTATCCCATGTTTAATTTAGGTTATGATGTGATGGGCAGCTTAGCTCATTTTTCAACCCTTTATGAAATGATTTTTAATGATGTTGGTGAGGTTGTTTGTTTGTGAGGGGACATTCTGGTGTCGTCCGCAGGTGTCTTCATCCAACGTTAGCCCTACTCTCTGCTGTCTCGCTCTAGGATAGAGTTTGACTTTGAGCCTCAAGAAAAGATGAACCCTATCTAATGAGTTGGATGATTGAGAGGAAAGGCTGTTTCATTATTGTTCAATGCCATGGTGGCACGCTATCCATGGAGGTGGAGGCCTAGTCCTGGCTATTACAGCCTTTTTCGGATGGGGGTGTGACATTCAAAGAGTATGTTACAATTTATTCTGAGTATGTCACACTCCCATATAGGCTGCCTCCCAAGCAGTGAACCAGGTGCTAAGGGTTTAATCGATAGAGTACCCGTCGTGAAATCAGCACCTTGGCTCATTAACTAATCACAGGCAAGTTCACCAAAGCTGAAGCAACGTGGTTCATTTGTGGGACACATTGGTGCACTCTCTCTGGCTTCTGTTTTGCCATCTGTCACTGTTGTGTACACTTATTATTCTATCTGTACATAATGTACATAGTGTAAATATCTGTATACAGTGGGCGATGGCAAAATAAACATTAAAGTCTACTGCTCAGTTTGTTTGCTCCAATTCCCTTTACGACCAGATTTCACAGTCCATTCATTACCTGTGGTCGTAATAAGCGTCGTGAATTTTCGCTCACGTTTGAAGATATATATATATTTTTTCATTATGTTAATGTAAAAATTAATATTTTTGTACCAAAAGAACCTTAGAAAACTTATCTAACCTTATCTAAAATATATTGCGCTTGTTATAAGTTTACAATAATTTAATAATAAACACAAAAAAAAAATCGTTAACTTTAGAATGATTTTTGCGAAATTAAACCATACGCAAATTTTCGCTTGCTTTATTCGACAAGAAGAGCGTTCCTATTTAAGCCAAAATTGCAAGTTTTACCTATTCGGCACAACATAATATATGTATATATATATATATGTCTAGAACACACTAGAAGTGTGTTCTAGATTCCTACAGTGGAACTAGAAATATGTTTCAGACTCATACAGTGACACTAGAAGTGTGCTCTAGACTCATACAGTGACACTAGAAGCGTGTTCTAGACCTGTACAGTGAAGCTAGAAGTGTAGTCTAGACTCATACTGTGACACTACAAATATTCTAGACTCACAGTGATACAAAATTCATACAGTCATGGGAAAGAAAATAAAGAAAATGGAAGTTAGAAATAAAAAAGAAAGCGAATTTCACAAGTTTACAAATGTCTCAAACTTTCTCGAAACATGAAAAGAAATTCTTGCTATGAACATTTAAAAGATCTCGTAAAAAACGAATACATCATACAGAGTCCAGGAGAGATTAATTAAGAGAGCAAATAGTCATCTGTCAAACTGAAAGTAATCTCCCCCCCCCCAAATAAATACTTTATTCGTTACGTAGAAACATAAGGAAAAAGACTTGTATCCAACCCCTCGGGAAATGCTAGTACAGTGCCTGACGAGTGCTGCACCGACCTCTGCCAGCACAGTGCCTGACAAGTGCTGCACCGACCTCTGCCAGCACAGTGCCTGACAAGTGCTGCACCGACCTCTGCTAGCACAGTGCCTGACGAGTGCTGCACCGACCTCTGCTAGCACAGTGCCTGACGAGTGGTGCACCGACCTCTGCCAGCACAGTGCCTGACGAGTGCTGCACCGACCTCTGCCAGCACAGTGCCTGGCGAGTGCTGCACCGACCTCTGCCAGCACAGTGCCTGGCGAGTGCTGCACCGACCTCTGCCAGTACAGTGCCTGACGAGCGCTGCACCGACCTCTGCTAGCACAGTGCCTGGCGAGTGCTGCACCGACCTCTGCCAGTACAGTGCCTGACGAGCGCTGCACCGACCTCTGCTAGCACAGTGCCTGACGAGTGCTGCACCGACCTCTGCCAGTACAGTGCCTGACGAGCGCTGCACCGACCTCTGCTAGCACAGTGCCTGACGAGTGCTGCACCGACCTCTGCCAGCACAGTGCCTGACGAGTGCTGCACCGACCTCTGCCAGCACAGTGCCTGGCGAGTGCTGCACCGACCTCTGCCAGTACAGTGCCTGACGAGCGCTGCACCGACCTCTGCTAGCACAGTGCCTGGCGAGTGCTGCACCGACCTCTGCCAGTACAGTGCCTGACGAGCGCTGCACCGACCTCTGCTAGCACAGTGCCTGACGAGTGCTGCACCGACCTCTGCCAGTACAGTGCCTGACGAGCGCTGCACCGACCTCTGCTAGCACAGTGCCTGACGAGTGCTGCACCGACCTCTGCTAGCACAGTGCCTGACGAGTGCTGCACCGACCTCTGCTAGCACAGTGCCTGGCGAGTGCTGCACCGACCTCTGCTAGCACAGTGCCTGGCGAGCGCTGCACCGACCTCTGCCAGCACAGTGCCTGACGAGTGCTGCACCGACCTCTGCTAGCACAGTGCCTGACGAGTGCTGCACCGACCTCTGTTAGCACAGTGCCTGACGAGTGCTGCACCGACCTCTGCTAGCACAGTGCCTGACGAGTGCTGCACCGACCTCTGCTAGCACAGTGCCTGACGAGTGCTGCACCGACCTCTGCTAGCACAGTGCCTGACGAGTGCTGCACCGACCTCTGCCAGCACAGTGCCTGACGAGTGCTGCACCGACCTCTGCTAGCACAGTGCCTGACGAGTGCTGCACCGACCTCTGCTAGCACATTGCCTGACGAGTGCTGCATCGACCTCTGCTAACACAGTGCCTGGCGAGTGCTGCACCGACCTCTGCTAGCACAGTGCCTGCCGAGTGCTGCACCGACCTCTGCCAGCACAGTGCCTGGCGAGTGCTGCACCGACCTCTGCTAGCACAGTGCCTGGCGAGTGCTGCACCGACCTCTGCTAGCACAGTGCCTGACGAGTGCTGCACCGACCTCTGCCAGCACAGTGCCTGACGAGCGCTGCACCGACCTCTGCTAGCACAGTGCCTGACGAGCGCTGCACCGACCTCTGCTAGCACAGTGCCTGACGAGTGCTGCACCGACCTCTGCCAGCACAGTGCCTGACGAGTGCTGCACCGACCTCTGCTAGCACAGTGCCTGGCGAGTGCTGCACCGACCTCTGCTAGTACAGTGCCTGACGAATGCTGCACCGACCTCTGCTAGCACAGTGCCTGACTAGTGCTGCACCGACCTCTGCCAGCACAGTGCCTGACGAGTGCTGCACCGACCTCTGCTAGCACAGTGCCTGGCGAGTGCGGCACCGACCTCTGCTAGCACACTGCCTGACGAGTGTTGCACCGACCTCCGTCAGCACAGTGCCTGGCGAGTGCTGTACCGACCTCTGCTAGCACAGTGCCTGACGAGTGCTGCACCGACCGACCTCTGCCAGCACAGTGCCTGACGAGTGCTGCACCGACCTCTGCCAGCACAGTGCCTGGCGAGTGCTGCACCGACCTCTGCTAGCACAGTGCCTGGCGAGTGCTGTACCGACCTCTGCTAGCACAGTGCCTGACGAGTGTTGCACCGACCTCCGCCAGCACAGTGCCTGACGAGTGCTGCACCGACCTCTGCTAGCACAGTGCCTGGCGAGTGCTGTACCGACCTCTGCTAGCACAGTGCCTGACGAGTGCTGCACCGACCGACCTCTGCCAGCACAGTGCCTGACGAGTGCTGCACCGACCTCTGCCAGCACAGTGCCTGGCGAGTGCTGCACCGACCTCTGCTAGCACAGTGCCTGGCGAGTGCTGCACCGACCCCTGCTAGCACAGTGCCTGACGAGTGCTGCACCGACCTCTGCCAGCACAGAGCCTGACGAGTGCTGCACCGACCTCTGCTAGCACAGCGCCTGGCGAGTGCTGCACCGACCTCTGCTAGCACAGTGCCTGACGAGTGCTGCACCGACCTCTGCTAGCACATTGCCTGACGAGTGCTGCATCGACCTCTGCTAACACAGTGCCTGGCGAGTGCTGCACCGACCTCTGCTAGCACAGTGCCTGGCGAGTGCTGCACCGACCTCTGCCAGCACAGTGCCTGGCGAGTGTTGCACCGACCTCTGCTAGCACAGTGCCTGGCGAGTGCTGCACCGACCTCTGCTAGCACAGTGCCTGACGAGTGCTGCACCGACCTCTGCCAGCACAGTGCCTGACGAGCGCTGCACCGACCTCTGCTAGCACAGTGCCTGACGAATGCTGCACCGACCTCTGCTAGCACAGTGCCTGACGAGTGCTGCACCGACCTCTGCCAGCACAGTGCCTGACGAGTGCTGCACCGACCTCTGCTAGCACAGTGCCTGACGAGTGCTGCACCGACCTCTGCCAGCACAGTGCCTGACGAGCGCTGCACCGACCTCTGCTAGCACAGTGCCTGACGAGTGCTGCACCGACCTCTGCTAGCACAGTGCCTTACGAGTGCTGCACCGACCTCTGCTAGCACAGTTCCTGACGAGTGCTGCACCGACCTCTGCTAGCACAGTGCCTGGCGAGTGCTGCACCGACCTCTGCTAGCACAGTGCCTGACGAGTGCTGCACCGACCTCTGTTACCACAGTGCCTGACGAGTGCTGCACCGACCTCTGCCAGCACAGTGCCTGGCGAGTGCTGCACCGACCTCTGCTAGCACAGTGCCTGGCGAGTGCTGCACCGACCTCTGCTAGCACAGTGCCTGACGAGTGCTGCACCGACCTCTGCCAGCACAGTGCCTGATGAGCGCTGCACCGACCTCTGCTAGCACAGTGCCTGACGAGCGCTGCACCGACCTCTGCTAGCACAGTGCCTGACGAGTGCTGCACCGACCTCTGCTAGCACAGTGCCTGACGAGTGCTGCACCGACCTCTGCTAGCACAGTGCCTGGCGAGTGCTGCACCGACCTCTGCCAGCACAGTGCCTGGCGAGTGTTGCACCGACCTCTGCTAGCACAGTGCCTGGCGAGTGCTGCACCGACCTCTGCTAGCACAGTGCCTGACGAGTGCTGCACCGACCTCTGCCAGCACAGTGCCTGACGAGCGCTGCACCGACCTCTGCTAGCACAGTGCCTGACGAGTGCTGCACCGACCTCTGCTAGCACAGTGCCTGACGAGTGCTGCACCGACCTCTGCCAGCACAGTGCCTGACGAGTGCTGCACCGACCTCTGCTAGCACAGTGCCTGACGAGTGCTGCACCGACCTCTGCCAGCACAGTGCCTGACGAGCGCTGCACCGACCTCTGCTAGCACAGTGCCTGACGAGTGCTGCACCGACCTATGCTAGCACAGTGCCTTACGAGTGCTGCACCGACCTCTGCTAGCACAGTTCCTGACGAGTGCTGCACCGACCTCTGCTAGCACAGTGCCTGGCGAGTGCTGCACCGACCTCTGCTAGCACAGTGCCTGACGAGTGCTGCACCGACCTCTGCCAGCACAGTGCCTGGCGAGTGCTGCACCGACCTCTGCCAGCACAGTGCCTGGCGAGTGCTGCACCGACCTCTGCTAGCACAGTGCCTGACGAGTGCTGCACCGACCTCTGCCAGCACAGTGCCTGGCGAGTGCTGCACCGACCTCTGCCAGCACAGTGCCTGGCGAGTGCTGCACCGACCTCTGCTAGCACAGTGCCTGACGAGTGCTGCACCGACCTCTGCCAGCACAGTGCCTGGCGAGTGCTGCACCGACCTCTGCTAGCACAGTGCCTGACGAGTGCTGCACCGACCTCTGCTAGCACAGTGCCTGACGATACCTTACCCTCGACACCTTGACGAAACAAGTGAAGTGATGCTGAAGGAATCTGGCCTTGGTTCACCCTCGTGGAAATTCATGTTTATCCAATATTGCAGAACAGAATTCACTATCACGGAAAAATCTTACAAAATCAGAGTCTAGGTCTAGAAGTCCTCCAAGAAGCATTGAGACTCAGGAATGGTGCCCACCTCCACTTAAATGGTAATAAATGGCATAAAAACTATAGACCGATGTCCCTGACATTCGCACACCATCATAGCGTTGGAAAGAACAATAAAAAGTATTAACTGCTAGAAATACAGAATTTCAACACTTACACAACCCCTGGCAGAATCAGTCTAGAGGTCGCTGCTCTTGCCGCTCACAATTGATGAACCACTACTGCATAGTTTTGTAAACAATGGAAGACAAAATAAATGCCGACATTTTAATATACTCACACTGCAAACCTTTGACACTTTTTAGGTCACACAAAAAAAAAAATAAATAAAAAATTGGGTGGGGGCGAACTAGAGGCGGACAGAACAGTAGAAAAGATTATGAGTAAACAGGAAGGGGGAGGAAGAAAGGTTAGGTGATCTAACTCTCGCGAGTGAGTTTTAAAAAATTTGTTTTTCTCACAGAGTCACGATTGGTGTTTTTTTTTTTAGATAAGTGTGAACAGCGTGTAACAGCACTCACTGTACCAAAAGTAAGAATAGTGTCAGTCACCGACAGCGATAAGGAAATGTGTAGAATTTTTAACACTTCCTCTCAGTTTTTACACAGGAAGATACTAGCAATATTCCAGAAATAATAAATTATGTATAACTGCAGTCATAATGTACCTGCAGTCATAATGTACCTGCAGTCATAAGGTACCTGCACTCACAATGTGCCATCAGTCATAATGTACCACCAGTCATAATGTACCTGCAGCCATAATGTACCACTACTCATAATGTACCTCCACAACTCATAATTTACCTGCAGTCATAATGTACCATCAGTCAAAATGTTCCACCAACAATAATGTACCACCAGTGTGGTATACAAAGAGTATGTTACAATTTAATCGGCGTATGTCACACTCCCATATAGGCTGCCTCCCACCCAGCAAACCGGCCGCAAAGGGTTTAAGAATCAATAGGATACCCGTCGTTAAATCGGTACCTTGGCTCATTAACCAATCACAGACAAAACCACCAAAGGTGAAGCAACGTGGTTCACTTACGGGAAGCTTTTGGCAGACTTGCCTACCTGCTGGATGAGTACGGTGCACTCTCTCTCCCTTCTCCTTTGTTATCTGTCACAGTCGTATAAACCTATTATTATTCTATTTGTACATAGTGTACGTATTTGTATATAGTGGGTGAAGGCAAAAATAAAATTTACAGTCTACTGCTGAGTTTGCTTCAATCCCCATTGCGACCAGGTCACAGACCATACAGTACCTGTGTTCCTAATAATCAGTTATAATGTACCTGCAGTCATAATGTACAACCACTCATAACGTACCTGCAGTCACAGCGTAACACCAGTCATAATGTACCTGCAGTCATAATGTACCACCACCCATAATGTACCTGCAGTCATAATGAACCACTACTAATAATGTACGGCAATCATAATGCACCACTACTCATAATGTACCTGCAGTCAAAATGCACCACCACTCATAATGTACAGGCATTCATAAAGTTCCACCAGCCATAGTGTACCACCAGTCATAATGTACCTGCAGTCATAATGCACCTTCAGTCATAATATACCAACAGTCATAATGTGCCTTCAGTCATAATGTACCACCACTCATTATGTACCTGCAGGCATAATGTACCATTACTAATAAAGTACAGGCATTCATAATGTTCCACCAATCATAGTGTAACACTAGTCATAATGTACCTGCAGTCATAATGTACCTGCAGTCATAATGTACCACAACATATACTGTACCTGCAGTCATAATGTACCACCACTCATAATGTACCTGCAGTAATAATGTACCATCACTCATAATGTACCTGCAGACATAATGTACCACCAGTCATAATGTACCTGCAGTCATAATGTACCCTTACTAACAGTGTACCTACAGTCATAATGTACCACCACTCATAATGCACCTTCATTCATAATGTTCCACCAGTCATAATTTAACTGCAATCATAATGTACCACCAGTCATATTATACCACTAGTCATAATATACCTGCAGTCATAAAGTAATACCAGTCATAACGAACCACGAGTCATAATGTACCACCAATCACAATGTAATTCCAGTCATAATGTACCTGCAGTCATAATGAACCACCAGTCATAATGTACCACCAGTCATAATGTACCGCCAGTCATAATGTACCACAAGTCATAATGTACCTGCAGTCCTAATGTACCTGCAGTAATAATGTACCTGCACTCATAATACCACCAGTCACTTTGCACCTGCAGCCATAATGTATCACCAGTCACAGAGTACCACCAGTCATAATGTACCACCAGTCACAATGCACCACCACTCATAATGTACCGCCAAATATAATGTACCTGCAGTCATAATGTACCACAAGTCATAATGTACCACCAGTCATAATGCACCTGCAGTCATAATGTACCACCAATCATAATGTACCACCAGACATAATGTACTACCAGTCACGATGTACCACAACCCATAATGTACCACCAGTCACAATGCACCTGCAGTCACAATGTACCACCAGTCATAATGCACCAGTACTTATAATGTACCAACAGTCACACTGCACCTGCAGTCATAATGTACCCCCAGTCGTAATATACCTACAGTCACAATGTCTAAGCAGTCACAATGTTCCACCAGTCACAATGTACCACCAGTCATAACATACCACCAGTCATAATATACCATCAGTCATAATGTAACACTAGTCAAAATGTACCACAACTCATAATGTACCACCAGTCACAACGTACCACTACTCACAATTTACCTGCAGTCATAATGCACCTGCAGTCATAATGTACCAACAGTCATAATGTACGCCCAGTCTTCATGTACCACCACTTATAATTTACCTACAGTCATAATGTACCACTAATCACAATGTACCACCATTCAAAATGAACTTGCGGTCATAATGTGTCCCAGTTATAATGTACCACAAGCCAAAATATACCTGCAGTCACATTGTACCACCAGTCATATTGTACCACCACTCAGAATGTACCATCAGTCATAATGTACCTGCAGTCCCAATGTAACACAACTCATAATGTACCACCAGTCAAATGTACCACCACTCATAATGTAGCAGGAGTCATGTAGTACCACCAGTCATAACATACCACCAGTCATAATGTACCACCAGTCATAATGTACCATCAGTCATAATGTACCACCAGTCATAATGTACCACCAGTCATAATGTACCATCAGTCATAATGTACCACCAGTCATAATGTACCATCAGTCATAATGTACCATCAGTCATAATGTACCACCAGTCATAATGTACCACCAGTCATAATGTATCACCAGTCATAGTGTACCACCAGTCATAATGTACCACCAGTCAAAATGTACCACCAATCATAATGTACCACAAGTCATAATGTACCACCAGTCATAATGTACCACAAGTCATAATGTACTACCAGTCATAATGTACCACAAGTCATAATGTACCACCAGTCATAATGTACCACCAGTCATAATGTACCACAAGTCATAATGTACTACCAGTCATAATGTACCACCACTTATATTTTACCTCCAGTCATAATACATTTGCAGTCACAATGTACCACCACTCACATTATACCACCGGTCATAATATACCACCAGTCATAATGCACTACCAGTCATAACGTACCTGTTGTAATAATGTACCAATAATAATAATGTACTACCATTCAGAATGTGCCTGCAGTCATAATGAACCGCTATTCATAATGTACCACCAGTCATAATGTGCCACCAGTCATAATGCCCCACAAGTCATAGTGTAAATGCAGTCACAAAGTACCAAAAACCATAATACCCTTGAAATCATGATGTACCACCTGTCTTAATGTATCACCACTGGGAATATACCACCAGTCATAATGTACCAGCAGTCAAATATACTACCTATCATAATGTACCAGTAGTCATAATGTACCACCAGTCACAATATACCACCAGCCATAATATTTCACCAGTCATAATAAACCACCTGTCATAATGTACCACTAGTCATAATATACCAGCAGTCATAATATACCACCAGTCATAATGTGCCGCCAGTCATAATGTACCACTAGTCATAATATACCACCAGTCATAATATACCACCAGTCATAATGTGCCGCCAGTCATAATGTACCACCAATCATAATATACCACAAGTCATAATGTACCACCAGTCATAATGTACCACAAGTCATAATGTACTACCAGTCATAATGTACCACAAGTCATAATGTACCACCAGTCATAATATACCACCAGTCATAATGTGCCGCCAGTCATAATGTACCACCAGTCATAATGTACCACCAGTCATAATGTACCACTAGTCATAATATACCAGCAGTCATAATATACCAGCAGTCATAATGTGCCGCCAGTCATAATGTACAACCAGTCATAATGTACCACTAGTCATAATATACCAGCAGTCATAATATACCAGCAGTCATAATGTGCCGCCAGTCATAATGTACAACCAGTCATAATGTACCACCAGTCATAATATACCACCAGTCATAATGTACCACCAGTCATAATATACCACCAGTCATAATGTACCACCAGTCATAATAAACCACCAGTCATGATACACCACCAGTCATAATATACCACCAGTCATAATGTACCACCAGTCATAATACACCACCAGTCATAATATACCACAAGTCATAATATACCACCAGTCATAAGGTACCACTAGGGATAATATACCATCAGTCATAATGTACCACCAGTCATAATATACCACAAGTCATAATGTACCACCAGTCATAATATACCACAAGTCAAAATATATCACCAGTCATAATATACCACCAGTCATAATGTACCACCAGTCATAATGTACCACCAGTCATAATATACCACCAGTCATAATATACCACAAGTCATAATGTACCACCAGTCATAATATACCACAAGTCAAAATATATCACCAGTCATAATATACCACCAGTCATAATATACCACCAGTCATAATGTACCACAAGTCATAATATACCACCAGTCATAATATACCACCAGTCATAATATACCATCAGTCATAATGTACCACCAGTCATAATATACCACCAGTCATAATATACCACCAGTCATAATGTACCACCAGTCATAATATACCACCAGTCATAATATACCACAAGTCATAATATACCACCAGTCATAATATACCACCAGTCATAATGTACCACCAGTCATAATATACCACCAGTCATAATGTACCACCAGTCATAATGTACCACCAGTCATAATGTACCACCAGTCATAATATACCACCAGTCATAATGTACCACCAGTCATAATGTACCACCAGTCATAATGTACCACCAGTCATAATATACCTTCAGTCATAATATACCACCAGTCATAATATACCACCAGTCATAATGTACCACCAGTCATAATATACCACCAGTCATAATATACCACCAGTCATAATGTACCACCAGTCATAATATACCACCAGTCATAATATACCACCAGTCATAATGTACCACCAGTCATAATATACCACCAGTCATAATATACCACCAGTGGAAATAAATGGTATCAAATACCGACACAGTGGAAATATAAACACATATGCAGTATAATGTGATCCTTTATTGACAACGTTTCACCCACACAGTGGGCTTTTTCAAGTCACACACAGATCTACCTGGGGTGGAAGGTACGGGAGTATTTATAGTCATGTTCAGAATGTTGAGGTCAGTTGGAGAATGCTGCATCTGATGATCTTCTAACGGGTGGAGTTATAGAGTCTTGGGTAGCTTGGCAGGGGTATTGGACAAGTTGTGAGTAGACCTTCTGCAGTGTTCTATGTTCTTATGTGGGATAGCGATGAAGAAGACTTATCGCCACAGAAGACAACACTCAATACCGAAGAATCCTGGAATCATCGCTTATCTCTATAACCAACAATTTCAACCAGAAAAACGGCTTCTATAACATAGCTGAACCACTCGCCAAGAAACTTCTTCATCGCTATCCCACATTAGAACATAGAACACTGCAGAAGGTCTACTAACAACTTGTACAATACCCCTGCCAAGCTATCCAAGACTCTATAACTCCACCCGGTAGATCATCAGATGCAGCATTCTCCACCTGACCTCAACATTCTGAACATGACTATAAATACTCCCGTACCTTCCACCCCAGGTAGATCTGTGTGGGACTTGAAAAAGCCCACTGTGTGGGTGAAACGTTGTCAATAAAGGATCACATTATACTGCATATGTGTTTATATTTCCATATACCACCAGTCATAATATACCACCAGTCATAATATACCACCAGTCATAATGTACCACCAGTCATAATATACCACCAGTCATAATATACCACCAGTGATAATATACCACCAGTCATAATATACCACCAGTCATAAGGTACCACTAGGGATAATGTACCATCAGTCATAATGTACCACCGGTCATAATATACCACAAGTCATAATGTACCTCCAGTCATAATATACCACCAGTCATAATATACCACCAGTCATAATGTACCACCAGTCATAATATACCACCAGTCACAATATACCACAAGTCATAATATACCACCAGTCATAATATACCACCAGTCATAATATACCACCAGTCATAATGTACCACCAGTCATAATATACCACCAGTCATAATATACCACCGGTCATAATATACCACCAGTCATAATATACCACAAGACATAATATACCACAAGTCATAATATACCACCAGTCATAATATACCACCGGTCATAATATACCACCAGTCATAATATACCACAAGACATAATATACCACAAGTCATAATATACCACCAGTCATAATGTACCAGCAGTCATAATGTACCACCAGTCATAATATACCACCAGTCATAATGTACATCCAGTCATAATGTACCACCAGTCATAATGTACCACCAGTCATAATATACCACCAGTCATAACATACCACCAGTCATAATATACCACCAGTCATAATATACCACGAGTCATAATATACCACGAGTCATAATATACCACCAGTCATAATATACCACCAGTTATAATATACCACCAGTCATAATATACCACCAGTCATAATGTACCACCAGTCATAATATACCACCAGTCATAATAAACTACCAGTCATAATATACCACCAGTCATAATATACCAACAGTCATAATATACCACCAGTCATAATATACCACCAGTCATAATATACCACCAGTCATAATATACCACCAGTCATAATATACCACCAGTCATAATATACCACCAGTCATAATATACCACCAGTCATAATATACCACCAGTCATAATATACCACCAGTCATAATATACCACCAGTCATAATATACCACCAGTCATAATATACCAACAGTCATAATGTACCACCAGTCATAATATACCACCAGTCATAATATACCAACAGTCATAATATACCACCAGTCATAATATACCACCAGTCATAATATACCACCAGTCATAGTATTATACCTAGCAACTTGATCCCTTATATACCTTCCTTGGATGCTTTACTTTCATAGTTCCTTGATAATGTGAGTAGTCACGAAAGCGCTTGGAATTTCTCTATTCTTTCAGAGTGGTTGTTTTGCATATTCTGAAATCACCTGTTTATTGTGATCTTATTGCATATATATATATATATATATATATATATATATATATATATATATATATATATATATATATATATATTTATACATATATATATGTATATATATATATATATATATATATATATATATATATATATATATATATATATATATATATATATATATATATATTATTTATATATATATATATATATATATATATATATATATATATATATATATATATATATATATATATATATATATATATATATATATATATATTTATACATATATATATGTATATATATATATATATATATATATATATATATATATATATATATAGATATATATATATATATATATATATATATATATATTATTTATTTATTATCACACTGGCCGATTCCCACCAAGGCAGGGTGGCCCGAAAAAGAAAAACTTTCACCATCATTCACTCCATCACTGTCTTGCCAGAAGGGTGCTTTACACTACAGTTTTTAAACTGCAACATTAACACCCCTCCTTCAGAGTGCAGGCACTGTACTTCCCATCTCCAGGACTCAAGTCCGGCCTGCCGGTTTCCCTGAACCCCTTCATAAATGTTACTTTGCTCACACTCCAACAGCACGTCAAGTATTAAAAACCATTTGTCTCCATTCACTCCTATCAAACACGCTCATGCATACCTGCTGGAAGTCCAAGCCCCTTGCACACAAAACCTCCTTTACCCCCTCTCTCCAACCTTTCCTAGGCCCACCCCTACCCCGCCTTCCTTCCACTACAGACTGATACACTCTTGAAGTCATTCTGTTTCGCTCCATTCTCTCTACATGTCCGAACCACCTCAACAACCCTTCCTCAGCCCTCTGGACAACAGTTTTGGTAATCCCGCACCTCCTCCTAACTTCCAAACTACGAATTCTCTGCATTATATTCACACCACACATTGCCCTCAGACATAACATCTCCACTGCCTCCAGCCTTCTCCTCGCTTCAACATTCATCACCCATGCTTCACACCCATATAAGAGCGTTGGTAAAACTATACTCTCATACATTCCCCTCTTTGCCTCCAAGGACAAAGTTCTTTGTCTCCACAGACTCCTAAGTGCACCACTCACTCTTTTTCCCTCATCAATTCTATGATTCACCTCATCTTTCATAGACCCATCCGCTGACACGTCCACTCCCAAATATCTGAATACATTCACCTCCTCCATATATATATATAGTATATATATAGTATATATATATATATATATATATATATATATATATATATATATATATATATATATATATATATATATATATATGTATATATATAATATAATATACCACCGGTCATAATGTACCACCAGTCATAATATACCACCAGTCATAATATACCACCAGTCATAATATACCACCAGTCATAGTATTATACCTAGCAACTTGACCCCTTATATACCTTCCTTGGATGCTTTACTTTCATAGTTCCTTGATAATGTGAGTAGTCACGAAAGCGCTTCGAATTTCTCTATTCTTTCAGAGTGGTTGTTTTGCATATTCTGAAATCACCTGTTTACTGTGATCTTATTGCATATAAATATATATATATATATATATATATATATATATATATATATATATATATATATATATATATATATATATATATATATATATATATATATATATATATATATATATATATATATGTATATATATAATATAATATACCACCGGTCATAATGTGCCACCAGTCATAATATACCACAAGTCATAAGGTACCACTACGGATAATATACCATCAGTCATAATGTACCACCAGTCATAATGTACCACCAGTCATAATGTACCACCAGTCATAATATACCACCAGTCATAATATACCATCAGTCATAATGTACCACCAGTCATAATATACCATCAGTCATAATGTACCTCCAGTCATAATGTACCACCAGTCATAATGTACCACCAGTCATAATGTACCACCAGTGATAATATACCACCAGTCATAATGTACCACCAGTCATAATATACCATCAGTCATAATGTACCACCAGTCATAATGTACCACCAGTCATAATATACCATCAGTCATAATGTACCACTAGTCATCATATTATATCACCAGTCATAATATACCACAAGTCATAATGTACTACCAGTCATAATATACCACCAGTCATAATGTACCACCAGTCATAACATACCACCAGTCATAATGTACCACCAGTCATAATATACCACCAGTCATAATATACCACCAGTCATAATATACCACCAGTCATAATATACCACCAGTCATAGTGTACCACCAGTCATAATATACCACCAGTCATAATATACCACCAGTCATAATATACCACCAGTCATAATATACCACCAGTCATAATATACCACCAGTGGAAATAAATGGTATCAAATACCGACACAGTGGAAATATAAACACATATGCAGTATAATGTGATCCTTTATTGACAACGTTTCACCCACACAGTGGGCTTTTTCAAGTCACACACAGATCTACCTGGGGTGGAAGGTACGGGAGTATTTATAGTCATGTACAGAATGTTGAGGTCAGGTGGAGAATGCTGCATCTGATGATCTACCGGGTGGAGTTATAGAGTCTTGGGTAGCTTGGCAGGGGTATTGGACAAGTTGTGAGTAGACCTTCTGCAGTGTTCTATGTTCTTATGTGGGATAGCGATGAAGAAGACTTATCGCCACAGAAGACAACACTCAATACCGAAGAATCCTGGAATCATCGCTTATCTCTATAACCAACAATTTCAACCAGAACAACGGCTTCTATAACATAGCTGAACCACTCGCCAAGAAACTTCTTCATCGCTATCCCACATAAGAACATAGAACACTGCAGAAGGTCTACTCACAACTTGTCCAATACCCCTGCCAAGCTACCCAAGACTCTATAACTCCACCCGGTAGATCATCAGATGCAGCATTCTCCACCTGACCTTAACATTCTGAACATGACTATAAATGCTCCCGTACCTTCCACCCCAGGTAGATCTGTGTGTGACTTGAAAAAGCCCACTGTGTGGGTGAAACGTTGTCAATAAAGGATCACATTATACTGCATATGTGTTTATATTTCCATATGCCACCAGTCATAATATACCACCAGTCATAATGTACCACCAGTCATAATATAACACCAGTCATAATATACCACCAGTGATAATGTACCACCAGTCATAATATACCACCAGTCATAATATACCACCAGTCATAATGTACCACCAGTCATAATATACCGCCAGTCATAATGTACCACCAGTCATAATATACCACCAGTCATAATGTACCTCCAGTCATAATGTACCACCAGTCATAATTTACCACCAGTCATAATATACCACCAGTCATAATGTACCACCAGTCATAATGTACCACCAGTCATAATGTACCACCAGTCATAATATACCACCAGTCATAATATACCACCAGTCATAATATACCACCAGTCATAATATACCACCAGTCATAATGTAGCACCAGTCATAATATACCACCAGTCATAATATACCACCAGTCATAATGTACCACCAGTCATAATGTACCACCAGTCATAATATACCACCAGTCATAATTTACCACCAGTCATAATATACCACCAGTCATAATATGCCAACAGTCATAATGTACCACCAGTCATAATGTACCACCAGTCATAATATACCACCAGTCATAATATACCACCAGTCATAATGTACCACCAGTCATAATGTACCACCAGTCATAATGTACCACCAGTCATAATATACCACCAGTCATAATATACCACCAGTCATAATATACCACCAGTCATAATATACCAACAGTTATAATGTACCACCAGTCATAATGTACCACCAGTCATAATATACCAACAGTCATAATGTACCACCAGTCATAATATACCAACAGTCACAGCGCATTTCCAGTCATAACAAAAAAAAGTACACAGATTTATATAATGTTTCTTTAATGAATATTTTAAATGTCGGTTTCAATATTTTACATAAATACATAAGTTATGTGTAAATTATTTACACGGTAGGCGTTTGTGTGTGCAAAAATATATAGATTATACAGACTATGGCTGTGATATTGTCTATTGTTGAAATTTTGTTTGTTTCATCTTCAGATGTAAACGTGTTTGAGTCAACTGACAGCTAGATCAGTTGGCTATGTTGAGGTACAGCTCCTCGACCAGCTGGTAGAGGTAGCAGCAGCATCAGCAGCAGTAGGAGTAGTAGTAGTAGTAGTAGTAGTATTAGTAGTAGTAGTAGTAGTAGTAGTAGTAGTAGTAGTAGTAGTAGTAGTAGTAGCAGCAGCAGTAGTAGTAGTAGCAGTAGTAGTAGTAGTAGTAGTAACAGTAGTAGTAGCAGTAGTAGTAGTAGTAGTAGTAGTAGTAGTAGCAGCAGTAGTAGTAGTAGTAGTAGTAGTAGTAGTAGTAGCAGTAGTAGTAGTAGTAGTAGTAGTAGTAGTAGTAGTAGTAGTAGTAGTAGTAGTAGTAGTAGTAGTAGTAGTAGTAGTAGTAGTAGTAGTAGCAGTAGTAGTAGTAGTAGTAGTAGTAGTAGTAGTAGCAGTAGTAGTAGTAGTAGTAGTAGTAGTAGTAGTAGTAGTAGTAGTAGTAGTAGTACTATTAGTAGTAGTAGTAGTAGTAGTATACACATAGAAAATAAAATAGCACTTTAGAATGCATGTCTGGGCTGCTCATACCTAAATAACCTGACGTCTAGTTGAATCATGATTTTGTAAACAAACTTATTCTAGATATTACATTCAAAATTATTTTCGAAAATAAACTTACAGACTATGTATCGATGAAGAGCTGGGATATATATGAAAATATTCCTCTTTTACAAGCGGGTTTTTAAAAATATGGTATTTTTAAGAAATAAACTTCAAATAAAGCAAAGTATAATTAAATAAAAATACGTAAATATTCATATAGTAGTAATTGCAGTAGCAGTATTAACTATAATAGTAGTTACATTTGCAATAGTAACAGTAGTTGTGGTAGTCGTACGTGGAGTTGAAGTAGTAGTTATAGTTGTAATAGCTGTAGGTGTAGTAGCTGTACTAGTCGTAATTGTAGTAGTAGTAGTAGTAGTAGTATTAGTTTCAGTTGTAATAGTAGTAGTTGTAGTGGTAGCAGTTGTAGTAATAGTTATAGTTGTAGTAAAAGCAACAGTGGTATTCGTAATACCAGTAGTTATAGTCGTAGAAGTTGTAATAGTAATGATAGTGTACCCACACACTGTGAGGGTCCCTGGTAGTATACACACACACTGTGAGAGTCCCTGGTAGTATACACACACACTGTGAGAGTCCCTGGTAGTGTACACACACACTGTGAGAGTCCCTGGTAGTGTACACACACTGTGAGAGTCCCTGGTAGTGTACACACACACTGTGAGAGTCCCTGGTAGTGTACACACACACTGTGAGAGTCCCTGGTAGTGTACACACACACTGTGAGAGTCCCTGGTAGTATACACACACACTGTGAGGGGTAGTGTACACACACACTGTGAGAGTCCCTGGTAGTATACACACACACTGTGAGAGTCCCTGGTAGTGTACACACACACTGTGAGGGTCCCTGGTAGTGTACACACACACTGTGAGGGTACCTGGTAGTGTACACACACACTGTGAGAGTCCCTGGTAGTGTATACACACTGTGAGAGTCCCTGGTAGTGTACACACACACACTGTGAGAGTCCCTGGTAGTATACACACACACTGTGAGGGTCCCTGGTAGTATACACACACACTGTGAGGGTCCCTGGTAGTATACACACACACTGTGAGGGTCCCTGGTAGTGTACACACACACTGTGAGGGTCCCTGGTAGTGTACACACACACTGTGAGAGTCCCTGGTAGTGTACACACACTGTGAGAGTCCCTGGTACTGTACACACACTGTGAAGGTCTCTGGTAGTGTACATACACTGTGAGAGTCCCTGGTACTGTACACACACTGTGAGAGTCCCTGGTACTGTACACACACTGTGAGAGTCTCTGGTAGTGTACACACACACTGTGAGAGTCCCTGGTAGTGTACACACACACTGTGAGAGTCCCTGGTAGTGTACACACACACACTGTGAGAGTCCCTGGTAGTATACACACACACACTGTGAGAGTCCCTGGTAGTGTACACACACACTGTGAGAGTCCCTGGTAGTGTACACACACACTGTGAGAGTCCCTGGTAGTGTACACACACACTGTGAGGGTCCCTGGTAGTGTACACACACACTGTGAGGGTCCCTGGTAGTGTACACACACACTGTGAGAGTCCCTGGTAGTGTACACACACACTGTGAGAGTCCCTGGTAGTGTACACACACACTGTGAGGGTCCCTGGTAGTGAGCACATACACTGTGAGGGTCCCAGGTAGCGTACACACACACTGTGAGGGTCCCTGGTAGTGTACACACACACTGTGAGAGTCCCTGGTAGTATACACACACACACTGTGAGAGTCCCTGGTAGTGTACACACACACTGTGAGGGTCCCTGGTAGTGTACACACACACTGTGAGGGTCCCTGGTAGTGTACACACACACTGTGAGGGTCCCTGGTAGTGTACACACACACTGTGAGGGTCCCTGGTAGTGTACACACACACTGTGAGGGTCCCTGGTAGTGTACACACACACTGTGAGGGTCCCTGGTAGTGTACACACACACTGTGAGGGTCCCTGGTAGTGTACACACACACTGTGAGGGTCCCTGGTAGTGTACACACACACTGTGAGGGTCCCTGGTAGTGTACACATACACTGTGAGGGTCCCTGGTAGTGTACACACACACTGTGAGGGGTCCCTGGTAGTATACACACTCACTGTGAGAGTCCCTGGTAGTGTACACACACACTGTGAGAGTCCCTGGTAGTGTACACACACACTGTGAGAGTCCCTGGTAGTGTACACACACACTGTGAGGGTCCCTGGTAGTGTACACACACACTGTGAGAGTCCCTGGTAGTATACACACACACTGTGAGAGTCCCTGGTAGTGTACACACACACTGTGAGAGTCCCTGGTAGTGTACACACACACTGTGAGAGTCCCTGGTAGTGTACACACACACTGTGAGAGTCCCTGGTAGTGTATACACACTGTGAGAGTCTCTGGTAGTGTACACACACACTGTGAGAGTCCCTGGTAGTATACACACACACTGTGAGGGTCCCTGGTAGTATACACACACACTGTGAGAGTCCCTGGTAGTGTACACACACACTGTGAGGGTCCCTGGTAGTGTACACACACACTGTGAGGGTCCCTGGTAGTGTACACACACACTGTGAGAGTCCCTGGTAGTGTACACACACACTGTGAGGGTCCCTGGTAGTGTACACACACACTGTGAGAGTCCCTGGTAGTGTACACACACACTGTGAGGGTCTCTGGTAGTGTACACACACACTGTGAGGGTCCCTGTTAGTGTACACACACACTGTGACAGTCTCTGGTAGTGTACACACACACTGTGAGAGTCCCTGGTAGTGTACACACACACTGTGAGAGTCCCTGGTAGTGTACACACACACTGTGAGAGTCCCTGGTAGTGTACACACACACACTGTGAGAGTCCCTGGTAGTGTACACACACACTGTGAGAGTCCCTGGTAGTGTACACACACACTGTGAGGGTCCCTGGTAGTGTACACACACACTGTGAGGGTCCCTGGTAGTGTACACACACACTGTGAGGGTCCCTGGTAGTGTACACACACACTGTGAGAGTCCCTGGTAGTGTACACACACACTGTGAGAGTCCCTGGTAGTATACACACACACTGTGAGGGTCCCTGGTAGTGTACACACACACTGTGAGAGTCCCTGGTAGTGTACACACACACACTGTGAGAGTCCCTGGTAGTATACACACACACTGTGAGGGTCCCTGGTAGTATACACACACACTGTGAGGGTCCCTGGTAGTGTACATACACACTGTGAGGGTCCCTGGTAGTGTACACACACACTGTGAGGGTCCCTGGTACTGTACACGCACTGAGAGAGTCTCTGGTAGTGTACACACACTGTGAGAGTCCCTGGTACTGTACACACACACTGTGAGAGTCCCTGGTAGTATACACACACACTGTGAGGGTCCCTGGTAGTGTACACACACACTGTGAGAGTCCCTGGTAGTGTACACACACACTGTGAGAGTCCCTGGTAGTGTACACACACACTGTGAGGGTCCCTGGTAGTGTACACACACACTGTGAGGGTCCCTGGTAGTGTACACACACACTGTGAGAGTCCCTGGTAGTGTACACACACACTGTGAGAGTCCCTGGTAGTGTACACACACACTGTGAGAGTCCCTGGTAGTGTACACACACACTGTGAGGGTCCCTGGTAGTGTACACACACACTGTGAGAGTCCCTGGTAGTGTACACACACACTGTGAGGGTCCCTGGTAGTGTACACACACACTGTGAGGGTCCCTGGTAGTGTACACACACACTGTGAGAGTCCCTGGTAGTGTACACACACTGTGAGAGTCTCTGGTAGTGTACACACACACTGTGAGAGTCCCTGGTAGTATACACACACACTGTGAGGGTCCCTGGTAGTGTACACACACACTGTGAGGGTCCCTGGTAGTGTACACACACACACTGTGAGAGTCCCTGGTAGTATACACACACACTGTGAGAGTCCCTGGTAGTGTACCCACACACTGTGTGAGTCCCTGGTAGTGTACACACACACTGTGAGAGTCCCTGGTAGTGTATACACACTGTGAGAGTCTCTGGTAGTGTACACACACACTGTGAGAGTCCCTGGTCGTCTAAACACACACAGTGTGACACACACACTGTGAGGGTCCCTGGTAGTATGTACACACACACTGTGAGGGTCTCTGGTAGTGTACAAACACACTGTGAGAGTCCCTGGTAGTGTACACACACACTGTGAGAGTCCCTGGTAGTGTACACACACACTGTGAGAGTCCCTGGTAGTGTACACACACACTGTGAGGGTCCCTGGTAGTGTACACACACACTGTGAGAGTCCCTGGTAGTGTATACACACTGTGAGAGTCTCTGGTAGTGTACACACACACTGTGAGAGTCCCTGGTAGTGTACACACACACTGTGAGAGTCCCTGGTAGTGTACACACACACTGTGAGAGTCCCTGGTAGTGTACACACACACTGTGAGAGTCCCTGGTAGTGTACACACACACTGTGAGGGTCCCTGGTATTGTACCCACACACTGTACACAAACACACTGTGAGGGTCCCTGGTAGTGTACACACACACTGTGAGTGTACACGTCCCTGGTAGTGTACACATACACTGTGAGGGTCCCTGGTAGTGTACACACACACTGTGAGGGGTCCCTGGTAGTATACACACTCACTGTGAGAGTCCCTGGTAGTGTACACACACACTGTGAGAGTCCCTGGTAGTGTACACACACACTGTGAGAGTCCCTGGTAGTGTACACACACACTGTGAGGGTCCCTGGTTGTGTACACGCACACTGTGAGAGTCCCTGGTAGTGTATACACACACTGTGAGAGTCCCTGGTAGTGTACACACACACTGTGACAGTCTCTGGTAGTGTACACACACACTGTGAGAGTCCCTGGTAGTGTACACACACACTGTGAGAGTCCCTGGTAGTGTACACACACACTGTGAGAGTCCATGGTATTGTACACACACACTGTGACAGTCTCTGGTAGAGTACACACACACTGTGAGAGTCCCTGGTAGTGTACACACACACACACTGTGAGAGTCCCTGATAGTGTACACACACACTGTGAGAGTCCCTGGTATTGTACACACACACTGTGAGGGTCCCTGGTAGTGCACACACACACTGTGAGAGTCCCTGGTAGTGTACACACACACTGTGAGAGTCCCTGGTAGTGTACACACACACTGTGAGGGTCTCTGGTAGTGTACAAACACACTGTGAGGGTCCCTGGTAGTGTACACACACACGCTGAGGGTCTCTGGTAGTGTACACGCACACTGTGAGAGTCCCTGGTAGTGTACACACACACTGTGAGGGTCCCTGGTAGTGTACCCACACACTGTGAGGGTCTCTGGTAGTGTACAAACACACTGTGACAGTCCCTGGTAGTGTACACACACACGCTGAGGGTCTCTGGTAGTGTACACGCACACTGTGAGAGTCCCTGGTAGTGTACACACACACTGTGAGGGTCCCTGGTAGTGTACCCACACACTGTGAGGGTCTCTGGTAGTGTACAAACACACTGTGACAGTCCCTGGTAGTGTACAAACACACTGTGACAGTCCCTGGTAGTGTACACACACACGCTGAGGGTCTCTGGTAGTGTACACGCACACTGTGAGAGTCCCTGGTAGTGTACACACACACTGTGAGGGTCCCTGGTAGTGTACCCACACACTGTGAGGGTCTCTGGTAGTGTACAAACACACTGTGACAGTCCCTGGTAGTGTACACACACACTGTGAGAGTCCCTGGTAGTGAACACACACACTGTGAGAGTCCCTGGTAGTGAACACACACACTGTGAGAGTCCCTGGTAGTGTACACACACACTGTGAGAGTCCCTGGTAGTGAACACACACACTGTGAGAGTCCCTGGTAGTGAACACACACACTGTGAGAGTCCCTGGTAGTGTTCACACACACTGTGAGAGTCCCTGGTAGTGTACACACACACTGT
>NC_091294.1:9522726-9552726 GCF_038502225.1 Cherax quadricarinatus | reverse complement strand
GGCTTGCAGCCACTGTCCATCTTCGAGGGAAGGATTCAATACACTCTCTAGCATGGAGAGAATCATATTCCTTGAGTTTCGGAATGCTGAAGGCTGGGCAGCATCTCAGGTAGTAGGTAAGTTTTGGGATTGACAGGCACCTGGTGAGTAGGTAGCAGACATCATGTGCATCGATGTCTTTCATCCTGCCTTCCATGGTCCTGAGGTCTGAGATTTTTTTTCTAGGACCAGATCGATGGCACTGGACCCAATAGGAGCACCAAGGAGAGTGCTGTTGGCTGGATCAATGGCTCGTGCTCCTGGTACAACAGCACTAATATTCTGGATCATCTGTCGATTGGTTGAAACTATTTCACATTTGGTGGGGTTTGAAGACAGGCACAGGCTCTCTCCCATGTCTAATTTTTCTGATGTCTTCTAGGAGAGATTCGGTTGTGCCAGCTAGAGTACCATTATCCAAGAACCAGATATTGAGCTCACTGGATGCCCAGACAGATGCCCAGACAGAATAGAAAGGGGCGAGTCAATTTCATGGTCCTCAAACAATAGTTTAGAAGTCACACTATAACACGACTCTGTGAAGGGACAGAGGGAAGGGAAGTGTCTAGAAATTGCTTGGAGAGCAGCATCCCTTCTGACCGAGTTGAAAGCGTTGGTAACGTACAATTTTCTCAAGACTTTTTCATCGGACATGTTATTGATGTATACTCGTGCTGCTGGGCAGCTGCTTCATAGCCTAGTTGAACAACACCAAAACCGAGCTGAGTTGGTTTCAACGCTGCAGCAGCCTCTTGACTCACCATTCTTATATATCT
Source organism: Cherax quadricarinatus (assembly GCF_038502225.1). Classification (NCBI taxonomy): domain Eukaryota; kingdom Metazoa; phylum Arthropoda; class Malacostraca; order Decapoda; family Parastacidae; genus Cherax; species Cherax quadricarinatus. The sequence goes on along the minus strand of NC_091294.1, from coordinate 9,551,911 downwards.
ATATATTTACACACACACACACACACACACACACACACACACACACACACACACACACACACACACACACACACACACACACAGACGAGGTATGACAAAGCTCTGGAAGCAGAGAGAGAGAGGACCTAGTACCGATCAGTGAAGAGGCGGGGCCAGGAGCTGTGTCTTGACCCCTGCAACAACAATTAGGTGAGTACAATTAGGTGAGTACACACGCACACACACACACACACACACACACACACACACACACACACACACACACACACACACACACACACACACACACACACACACACACACACATAGTGCTGTTTCTGGTATTTGTGAACGACATGACGGAAGGAATAGACTCCGAAGTGTCCCTGTTTGCAGATGACGTGAAGTTGATGAGAAGAATTCATTTGATCGAAGACCAGGCAGAACTACAAAGGATCTGGACAGGCTGCAGACCTGGTCCAGCAATTGGCTCCTGGAGTTCAACCCCACCAAGTGCAAAGTCATGAAGTTTGGGGAAGGGCAAAGAAGAGCGCAGACGGAATACAGTCTAGGGGGCCAGAGACTACAAACCTCACTCAAGGAAAAAGATCTTGGGGTGAGTATAACACCAGGCACATCTCCTGAAGCGCAAATTAACCAAATAACTGCTGCAGCATTCCGACATCTTAATAAGGAATCGTTCAGGATCCTTTACACCGTGTACGTTAGGCCCATATTGGAGTATGCAGCAACAGTCTGGAACCCACACCTAGCCAAGCAAGTAAAGAAACTAGAGAAAGTGCAAAGGCTTGCAACAAGACTAGTCCCAGAGCTAAGAGGTATGTCCTACGAGGAGACGTTAAGGGAAATCAACATGACGACACTGGAGGACAGGAGAGATAGGGGGGACATGATAACGATATACAAAATACTGAGAGAAATTGACAAGTTGGACACAGACAGAATGTTCCAGAGATGGGACACAGCAACACGGGGACACAGTTGGAAGTTGAAGACACAGATGAATCACAGGGATGTTAGGAAGTATTTCTTCAGCCACAGAGTAGTCAGGAAGTGGAATAGTTTGGGAAGCGATGTAGTGGAGGCAGAATCCACACATAGCTTTAAGCATAGGTATGATAAAGCTCACGGTTCAGTGAGAGTGACCTAGTAGCGACCAACGAAGAGGCGGGGCCAGGAGCTCGGACTCGACCCCTGCAACCTCAACTAGGTGAGTACAACTAGGTGAGCACACACACACACACACACACACACACACACACACACACACACACACACACACACACACACACACACACACACACACACACACACACACACGCACACACGCACACAAACCTTCTGGAGTTCTATGACAAAGTTACAGAAGTGCGACGCGAGAGAGAGGGGTGGGTTGATTGCATTTTCTTGGACTGCAGGAAGGATTTCGACACAGTTCCTCACAAGAGACTAGTGCAGAAACTAGAGGATCAGGCGCGTATAACAGGAAGGGCACTGCAATGGATCAGAGAATACCTGACAGGGAGGCAACAACGAGTCATGGTACGGGATGAAGTATCACAGTGGGCACCTGTGAAGAGCGGGGTCCCACAGGGGTCGGTAATAGGACCAGAGCTATTTCTGGTGTATATGAATGACATGATGGAAGGGATAGACTCAGAGGTGTCCCTGTTCGCAGATGATGTGAAGTTAATGAGGAGAATTAAATCAGATGAGGACCAGGCAGGACTTCAAAGAGACCTGGACAGGCTGGACACGTGGCCCAGCAACTGGCTTCTTGAATTCAACCCTGCCAAGTGCAAAGTCATGAAGATCGGAGAAGGGCAAAGAAGGCCGCAGACAGAGTAAAGACTAGGTGGCCAAGGACTGCAAACCTCGCTCAAGGAGAAAGATCTTGGAGTGATCATAACACCGAGCATGTCTCCGGAGGCACACATCAACCAGATAACTGCTGCTGCATACGGGTGCCTGGCAAACCTGAGAATAGCGTTCCGATACCTTAGTAAGGAATCGTTCAAGACACTGTACACTGTGTACATCAGGCCCATACTGGAGTATGCAGCTCCAGTTTGGAACCCATACCTGGGCAAACAAGTCAAGAAATTAGAGAAAGTGCAAAGGTTTGCAACAAGGCTAGTTCCGGAGCTCAGGGGTATGTCCTACGAAGAAAGGTTGAGGGAAATCGGACTGACGACATTGCAAGACAGGCGGGTCAGGGGAGACTAATTAACGACATACAAGATACTGCGTGGAATAGATAAGGTAGACAGAGACAAGTTGTTCCAGAGAGGGGACACGGAAACAAGGGGTCACAACTGGAAGCTGAAGACTCAAACTAGTCATAGGGATGTTAGGAAGTATTTCTTCAGTCACAGAGTCGTCAGGAAGTGGAATAGCGTAAGAAGTGATGTAGTGGAGATAGGAACGATACATAGCTTTAAGACGAGGTATGACAAAGCTCAGGAAGTAGAGAGAGAGAGAGGAACTAGTAGCGATCAGTGTAGAGGCGGGGCCAGGAGCTGAGTCTCGACCCCTGCAACCACAATTAGGTGAGTACACACACACACAGTTTGGGACCCACACCTACTCAAGCACATCAAGAAATTAGAGAAAGTGAAAAGGTTCGCAACAAGACATCCTGGGGCTTGCCTTACGAGGAGAGATTAAGGGAAGTCGCCCTGACGACACTGGAGGAGAGGAAGGCTGGGGGAGACATGATAACGACATGTAAAATACTTCGAGGAATTGACAAGTTGGACAAAGACAGGATGTTCCGGAGATGAGACACAGCAACAAGGGAAGTTGAAGACTCAGATGTGCCAGAGGGATATTATGATGTATTTTTTCAGCCATAGAGCTGTCAGGAAGTGGATTGTCTGGAAAGTGACGTAGTGGAGGCAGTATCCATACATAGTTTTAAGTTGAGGTATGATAAAGCTTATGAATCAGGGAGAGAGAAGACCTAGTAGCGATCAGTGAAGAGACCGGGCCACGAGCTATGAATCGACCCCTGCAACCACAATTAGGTGAGTATGCACACACACTGCCACACAAAATATTCCATACAACAATACAATCAAGTAAACAATCCGCCCTGCCCACTAGCGGTGCCTGGGAGGAAACGCCAGTGTAAATATTAGTCCCCACTCGCCTAATGAGTTAAGCGTGACGATGGAGGACAGCCTCGGGGTGGAAAGGAAAGATTAATTAAGTTTTTTTCATCGTTTTGTTTAATCATACATACAGTAGTGTAACTTTTGTTTTGGTTCCCGTGAATATGCGAGGATTTTAATGTGCGCGTGTTTACATAAGTACCTTGTTTTTTAAATGACCTGTTTGAGTTCGCTTAGCGGGGGAGGGGTAGGAGGAGGGGTCTCCTTTGCTTCGTGGACTCGGCTCTTGACTTTCAACCATTTGGAGTGAGTAAATGTCTGTGATGTTTGAGCAATTTTTATGGAGTCAGTTTTACCTGCATCGTGGTCTTGTTTATTCGACTGTTTCACTGCCCGAGCTGAGGCAACAGTCTCTAAGTGGACCCTGGACCACTACCTGATGCAAGTGTCTGATCAGCAAGATAGCAGCAAGGACGGAAGAGAGGAAGGAAGGAAGGGAAGGAAGAAGGAAGGAAGGGAAGGAGGAAAGAAGGAAGGAAAGGAGGAAGGAAGTAAGGAAATGAGGGAGGAAGCAAGCAAAGAAGTTGAGAAGGAAGGGTGGATGGAAAAAATGAATGAAGGAAAGCAGGCGGGAAGACGAAGGAAAAAAAGGAGGAAGCAATGAAGAAAAGAAGGAAGAAATGAACTTAGAAAGGAAGGAAAGTAGGAAAAAACGAAGGCAGAAAGTAAAGAAAGAAGAAGTCTTGCCTTACGTCTTGCCTTACGGGCTGTGGCTCGTACGTCGGACTGCGTGCGGCCAGCAGTAACAGCCTAGTTGATCAGGCCCTGATCCATCGGGAGGCCTGGTCATGGACCGGGCAGCGGGGGCGTTGATCCCCGGAATAACCTCCAGGTAACCTCCAGGTAACGTCTGGCTACGAGGCCTAATAGAACCCTAAGCATCAATTGTAGGCATGTCACTTCCATTGAATACCCATACGGGTATACAGCTTTTCCAGTGGCTATAATAATGGTTATTTTTTAAGCTGAAAGTTACTCAACGTCTCTGGAGGGATCTGCGTCACCTAGTCTGCCGTTGTTTACCTCGTCCGTCCCTCGAAGAGTTGTTTAGGTTGGAGTAATGTACCACTTACTCGTTCTTGCTGCCTCAATGGACGCAAGACGTAACTCTCTCAGACTCTATATAACATTTCCCTCAGCTCTGGTACCAGTCCGCAAGCGAACCTTTGAACATGCTCACGCTTTACTTGAACATGTTCAGAAAACCTTTGAACATGGTCAGGTTTTACTTGAGTCTTTTGTCTTGATTTGTGAATGGTTTTCTCTGATGTTTTCAACTCTGGCAGGTGTTAGATGCATTTGTGTGTGCCACATGGGAAATATTTTCCAGGAGATTAACCCCTCTTCCTCCCCCATGATAGTTTACTACCCCTCAAGAGTGGGCTGTTGGCACCAACAGCCAGACTGAGGAAGCCATCAACCAGAAAGCTCTGACTGGGACCAGACCGCAGAGAGAATAACCTATAAATCAACGAAAGGTAAAAAATAGGTAGGTTGCATTCTGTTCATGATCTACTTTCCCCATAGATTCATTTTCATTGGCTTACTATCTTGGGGATTAAACTTCAGCAGCCACCTCTTCGATCGCTCCTGAAGTCGATTTAAATCATCCTGGAATCGCCGTAGGTCTCCACAGAAGGCCTATGGAAACTCCTTCATTCTGCTATTGTCATCCTGTTATGTATTCACTCCGTAATTCTGGCAGTCACCCAGAAGAGCACTGCTAGTTGAAAAGAAGGACACTTGTCAAAACGTTTCGCCTACGCAGCAGGCATCTTCAGATGAATACAGAATACACTGAGACGGTAGAAGCGGAGACTTAATTTCAAGGGGATCAGCTTAATAATGATATATGGTCATTCCCTGAACCTGAAGCAGCAGCATGAGGCTAGAGATTTATATATTGGAGCTAGAAGTGACGTGTAGTAGCTCGAGATGAAATCATAAGTGAGGGTGGTCCACTAGTGTTAGGTCATGCTAAACAATTGTTAGCAAGAGAGTTGCAGAAGCCATATGTATCAAAATACCATGATGTTGCAGTGTCAGACAAGCACCATATAATAAAACCTTCCAGTGAACGAACCTTCCTCACATCCAGCCATCAACTTAACCCCAATCTAAATCTCTCCATACAATTTCCTGTGGGCATTACATACCCACAAGGCAATGCTATTATATTATAATGTGGCATTTTATTGTTGATGTATCGTCTTGCATTTTAATCTTGCATTGTTGATGTATTGTACTGTATTGGTACGGGATGACCAAAGTCATGTATTGTTTTGTATTCCCTCAACTTGTCGGTGTTATCAACCATATAATACAAGTAGTATAGTAGTATAATACAAGAAGTGTACGGTTTACAACACCGACAAGTTGAGGGAATGCAAAACAATATATGAAATTGGCCATCCCATACCAATGCAATACAATACATCAACAATACAAAATGCAAGACGACACATAAACAATAAAATACCACATTATAATATATCATTGTCTTGTGGGTAGGTAATACCCACAGGAAATTGTATGGAGAGATTTAGATTGGGGTTAAGTTGATGGCTGGGTGTGAGGAAGGTTCGTCCACTGGAAGGTTTTATGATACTGGGTGAAGGTACGAGAGGATCGTGGGTAGAGACGGGGTTCGTTTTGAGTTATTGTGTTGGAGTGGGTGAGAGAGAAAGAGAGAGAGAGAGAGAGAGAGAGAGAGAGAGAGAGAGAGAGAGAGAGAGAGAGAGAGAGAGAGAGAGAGAGATTGTTGAGAAGATGTGCAGACCAGCTAGCAGCACCTCTAACTCGCATCTTTCAGCACTGCCTAGTACAGTGTAAATGGCCCTCTCCATGGAAAGAGGCAAATGTAGTCCCTGTTCACAAAAAGAAGAGCAGAGCAGAAATCAGCAACTACAGACCAGTGTCACTCCTGTCAATCACTGGTAAGATCCTTGAGACAATAATCTCAAGACAAATGACAGATTTTTTTGACTACCACTCACTACTTTGTGATCGTCAATATGGCTTCAGGAAAGGTTACTCTGCTGCTGATCTGTTGTTAAACCTCTCCACTAAGTGGCACCAGTCACTGGATGAATCCAAAGTCAGCTGTGTGGTAGCACTGGACATTGCTGGCGCTTTCGACCGGGTGTGGCACCAGGGCCTCTTAGCAAAACTTCAAGCACTGGGAATTGCAGGCTCTACGCTATGTCTCCTCAGTGATTACCTTCATGGTAGATCTCTAAGTGTAGTCCTCAATGGAACGGAATCAGCAAGGCATCCTATTGGGGCAAGCGTTCCACAAGGAAGTGTGCTGGGTCCACTGTTATGGAATGTCTACTTCAACGACCTTCTTCATCTCATCCCAGAATCACATGCATATGCAGACGACTGTACACTGACATTCACTTATCCAAGAGAAGAAATGCCAGCTGCTCTAAGCTACATCAACCACCAGCTGAGAGCTATATCAGCTTGGGGAAATAGATGGCAAGTAACATTTGCACCTGAAAAAACGCAAATGATGTTCGTCTCTAGGCACCATGATGGTAATGCTGGCGCAGTAGTAAGGATGAATGGGACGATGTTGGCACCTGGAGAAGAAGTTGATATCCTTGGGGTGAAATTTGACTCCAAACTAACCATGAAGAACCATGTTGTAAATCTTGCAAACAAGGCAGCCAGGAAGCTTACAGCACTTCGCCGTATCTCGCATCTGCTTGACAGTAGGGGTTGCAAGATCCTGTACGAGGCACAAGTACGCTCACACCTTGAGTATGCTCCACTTTCTTGGTTTGCCTGCCCCCCCTCTCATCTGCGACTGCTTGACAGAGTAGAGAACAGAGCAAGACGTCTCATCTCTCGCCTGGACCCATCCTGGATAGATCTGTCATTTCAGCAGAGCCTTCAACATAGGAGGGATGTGGGTGGCCTTACTGTTATGTACAAGGCCAATATTGTCAAAATACCACACTTGGATCCACTTCGAGGACAGCGTGAAACAAGCTTTTATGCCACAAGACGGGCAGAAAGCAGCAACTTCACTCTGGCTGTACCCTTCTCCAGAACATCACTCCATCTGAGATCATACATACCCAGGATGACTCGAGTATGGAACACATTCGTACAGCATAATGATGTCAACGAGATAACGTCAGTTGATCAAATGAAAATGCTGGCCCACAGATGGCTCCAACTTCATCCTGTTCCCTACTTGTATGTCTCATAACAAAAATGCTTTCAAATGAGCTGATGTAGGTAACAGCTCTTAGCTTGCCAATAAAGTTAGGAATCCTTAACCTGTAAATAGCTGTCAATAAAGCTAGGGATCCTTAACCTTGTCAAACCCTGTGTAAAAAAAAAAAAAAAAAAAAAAAAAAAAAAAAGAGAGAGAGAGAGAGAGAGAGAGAGAGAGAGAGAGAGAGAGAGAGAGAGAGACAGACAGACAGACAGACAGACAGACAGACAGACAGACAGAGAGAGAGAGAGAGAGAGAGAGAAAGATTATTATTATTAAAGATTAGCCGGTATTCTCCCGGCCCGGGCCTTTTCCAAGTGGTGGCCCGGCTTTGGCTCCCTCTTTGGGGAGTGTCTGAGACCTAAGTCTCCCATGGGAGGAGGCACAAGTACCTCCTCATCTTTGGGACCAACTGTCCCCAGGCCTAGCCACAAGCTAGGCCTCTCTGGTCTGCCATCCCCGCCTCAAGGGGGCTAATGGGAATGACAGTCTTATGAGCTAAAGGCTCGGGCTCAGGCACCTACCCTACCCTAGAAGGGTTAGGCATGGTGTCGATCTCAGGCACCTACCCTACCCTAGAAGAGTCAGGCATGGTGTCGATGGAGAGAGAAAGAGAGAGTAATAATCGGGGAACTATCACTGCACCTGACCACCTACTGCGCCAAAGTACGGACAGCAGGGACACATCTGTCAGAACTGGTAGAGGACGGGGTAGAGGACGTGGAAGAGGACGTGGAGGAGGAAGACATCTACAGCCATCTCACCCTCCACTAACACAGTCCCAGAGGCAGAACCTGAGGACAAATCTGCAAAACACAGGAGGTGCAAAAAATCATAGTCCACCCTCCCAGGCACCTAGATTGTGCTTTCGCTGTCACCGGAAGGGGCACACTGCCAACAACTGCCTGCGAGATACCAGGTGCAATTACTGCTACAAGAAAGGACATCATGAGGACCAGTGTCAGAAGAAAAAGGAACTTGACAGACAGGACCACCTGTTTAGAGACCTGTTCTCAGAACAAACCAGCAGGATCTCTGAATTGGTGAACACTCTCACACGTCACCCACTCAGCTACTTCCATCTCAGTCCAGCAGGTGGTATTGTGCCTTATACAAGACCACAGACCTACATCCCTGCAGCTGCCTCAGTACCCTACCTCTCTCAAGGGCAGGCACCTTACATGCCCTACACACTCACCACCTCAAGCTGACCACATCATGAGGAGCCAGTCTATCAGCATCCTGTCGGCCAACATTAGAGGTTTCATTACTAATGTTGGAGAGCTCACACATACTTTTGTGAACACTCGACATCCCGACATGATAGTTGTTGTTGAAACATTTGTGGATGACAGGACTCCAGAAAATTTTGTCAGAATTGCTGGCTACACCTCATGGATGAGAAGAGACAGGCAAGGGCAAAGAGGAGGTGTTGCTGTGTGTTTCTCTAAAAGTGTTCATGCCCAGCACATTGATGTTGCCACCCCTACTCATCTTGAAATGATGTTCTTCAAGCTCTGCATAAACACTAGTACCTCTGTACTAGCATGTGCAATGTACAGACCTCAGTGGCAACATGCAGACCCCATCAACTTCCTGATGGAAAACATTGACTCCCTTCTGCTACAACACAACTGTCAACATATTATAATTGTTGGTGACCTCAACCAACACCTTATACAGAGGGACTTTGATGACCTTCTTGCAGTATTTGACATGAGAAACTTTGTTGATTTCCCTACTCACATCTCTGGCTCCTCCCTTGACCCAGTAGTGAGTGATCTGGCAGAAGGTATAGTCACTTGTCAACCCCTAGGCTATGTTGGATCGTCTGACCACAAGGCTGTTTGTACGACACTTAAGCTCCAAACAGAACGAGGTGAGGAGTCCACATGCACAACCTGGCTATGGGAAAGAGGTAATTGGCCAGCCCTTTGCTCTGAGCTCGCCACCACCGATTGGAATGCTCTTCTCCAAGGGGATGTTGACAACCAAGTGGAAGCCTTCACTGGACACATCCTTAATCTACAACAAGAACACATTCCTCACCGGCAATATGTGACGAAGCCTACAGATCAGCCTTGGTTTGGCTTTCGTTGTAGAGAGGCTGCTACTGCTAAGTACAAAGCATGGCGGAGGTATAAGAGACACCCTACCACCTATAACAGGAACTTGAACAGGCAAGCCTGTAGGCATATGGGTAACGTTCAAAAGTGGGCCATTGCTAAATGGGAGGTGGACACTAAAAGAAAGCTAGCATCAGGTAGGGTAGGCTCCAAAACCTGGTGGTCCCTGGTCAAGGACAGACAAGGTTATCTGCCTGATGAACTCATTCCACTTCTAAATCGACAGGATGGGACCACCTCTACTAGTAGTCAAGAGAAGGCTGACCTATTTGCTGAACACTTTGCTACCAAAATGCAAGTTCCTGATCCAGCAAGGGACCCTCCTTGGCTAGCTGCAAGAACTGTGTCAAAGCTGTCAGTGGTGACAATAAGACAGGAGAAGGTGCATTTCTTTCTTAAATCGCTTGACCAAGAAAAGGCTGTGGTCCCAGACAAGTTGAGCCCAATATTGCTTAGAAGATGTGCAGACCAGCTAGTAGCACCTCTAACTCGCATCTTTCAGCACTGCCTAGTACAGTGTAAATGGCCCTCTCCGTGGAAAGAGGCAAATGTAGTCCCTGTTCACAAAAAGAAGAGAAGAGCAGAAATCAGCAACTACAGACCAGTGTCACTCCTGTCATTCACTGGTAAGATCCTTGAGACAATAATCTCAAGACAAATGACAGAGTTTTTTGACTAACACTCACTACTTTGTGATCGTCAATATGGCTTTAGGAAAGGTTACCCTGCTGCTGATCTGTTGTTAAACCTCTCCACTAAGTGGCACCAGTCACTGGATGAATCCAAAGTCAGCTGTGTGGTAGTACTGGACATTGCTGGCACTTTCGACCGGGTGTGGCACCAGGGCCTCTTAGCAAAACTTCAAGCACTGGGAATTGCAGGCTCTACGCTATGTCTCCTCAGTGATTACCTTCAAGGTAGATCTCTAAGTGTAGTTCTCAATGGAACGGAATCAGCAAGACATCCCATTGGGCCAAGTGTTCCACAAGGAAGCGTGCTGGGACCATTGTTATGGAATGTCTACTTCAACGACCTTCTTCATCTCATCCCAGAATCACATGCATATGCAGACGACTGTACACTGACATTCACTTATTCAAGAGAAGAAATGACAGCTGCTCTAAGCTACATCAATCACCGGCTAAGAGCTATATCAGCTTGGGGAAATAGATGGCAAGTAACATTTGCACCTGAGAAAACGCAAATGATGATCGTCTCTAGGCACCATGATGATAATGCTGGTGCAGTAGTAAGGATGAATCTGAGGGTGTTGGCACCTGGAGAAGAAGTTGATATCCTTGGGGTGAAATTTGACTTCAAACTAACCATGAAGAACCATGTTGTAAATCTTGCAAACAAGGCAGCCAGGAAGCTTACAGCACTTCGCCGTATCTCGCATCTACTTGACAGTAGCGGTTGCAAGATTCTGTACGAGGCACAAGTACACTCACACCTTGAGTATGCTCCACTTTCTTGGTTTGCCTGCCATCCCCCCTCTCATCTGCGACGGCTTGACAGAGTAGAGAACAGAGCAAGACGTCTCATCTCTCGCCTGGACCCACCAAGGATAGATCTGTCATTTCAGCAGAGCCTTCAACACAGGAGAGATGTGGGTGGCCTTACTGTTATGTGCAAGGCCAATATTGTCAAAGTACCACACTTGGATCCACTTCGAGGACAGCGTGAAACAAGCTTTTATGCCACAAGACGGGCAGAAAGCAGCAACTTCATTCTGGCTGTACCCATCTCGAGAACATCGCTCCATCTGAGATCATATATACTCAGGATGACTCGAGTATGGAACACATTCGTACAGCATAATGATGTCAACGAGATAAAGTCAGTTGATCAAATGAAAATGCTGGCCCACAGATGGCTCAAACTTCATCCTGTTCCCTACTTATATGTCTCATAACAATAAAAATGCTTTTAAATGAGCTGATGTACGTAACAGCTCTTAGCTTGCCAATAAAGTTAGGAATCCTTAACCTGTAAATAGCTTGTCAATAAAGCTAGGGATCTGACAATATAACCTGCAACTAATGTCAAACCCTTTATCAAGATAAAGCTCCTGTTGCCACAATAAATGTCACATTAGTTGCACTTGTGTCCTTTTAAAAAAGGGAAAAAAAAAAAAAAAAAAAAAAGAGAGAGAGAGAGAGAGAGAGAGAGAGACTGACTTAAAAAGCCTGAGTGTGGGATTGAGTATAATATGTCCCGGAGGGGGTGGGGTAAGAGTCAGCCTGAGCTGCCACACCTGCTACTGTGTTCTCTGCTTCTTCTGCCCATCCTCTGTCTGTGTACTCACCTAATTGTGGTTGCAGGTGTCGATCCATAGCTCCTGACCCCACCTCTTCACCAGTCGCAGTGTATGTGTGTGTGTGTGTGTGTGTGTGTGTGTGTGTGGGTAGTCAGGTCATGGAAACGTAAGGAGATTACCTAAAGAGGTCGTCCAGGCAGAAAGGGCAGCACTGAGGTTAGAAACAACTAGGGACGCCAGACCACAGTCAGTTTCACTTTTCATTTTTTCACATTTTTACCACCCAGAGAGTTGTTGTATTTTGTGTTTTGCAAAGAAAACTCTGATCCGCCCTGACATACTTCATGGAACTGAGTAATATTTCCCTCGATATTACCCATAACAGTCCGCTAGCACCCAAGTAAATATAAACTGCTAGGTGAACAGTGTCAGCAGGTGTTAGCTGCTAGGTGAATAGTGCCAGCAGGTGTTAGCTGCTAGGTGAACAGTGTCAGCAGGTGTTAGCTGCTAGGTGAATAGTGCCAGCAGGTGTTAGCTGCTAGGTAAATAGTGCCAGCAGGTGTTAGCTGCTAGGTGAATAGTGCTAGCAGGTGTTAGTTGCTAGGTGAATAGTGCCAGCAGGTGTTAGTTGCTAGGTGAATAGTGCCAGCAGGTGTTAGTTGCTAGGTGAATAGTGCCAGCAGGTGTTAGCTGCTAGGTAAATAGTGCCAGCAGGTGTTAGCTGCTAGGTGAATAGTGCCAGCAGGTGTTAGTTGCTAGGTGAATAGTGTCAGCAGGTGTTAGCTGCTAGGTGAATAGTGCCAGCAGGTGTTAGCTACTAGGTGAACAGTGTCAGCAGGTGTTAGATGCAAAGGTAAACAGAACCAACAGGTGTAAGGTACTAAGGGAGCAGAGCCAGCAAGTGTAAGGTACTAGGGGACAGAGCCAGCGAGTGTAAGGTACTAGAGGACAGAGCCAGCGAGTGTAAGATACTAGGGGAATAGAGCTAGCGAGTGTAAGGTACTAGGGGAACAGAGCCAGCGAGTGTAAGGTACTAGGGGACAGAGCCAGCGAGTGTAAGGAACAGAGCTGTAGCTAGGGGAGTAGTAAGGTACTAGGGGAACAGAGCCAGCGAGTGTAAGGTACTAGGGGAACAGAGCCAGCGAGTGTAAGGTACTAGGGGAACAGAGCTAGCGAGTGTAAGGTACTAGGGGAACAGAGCCAGCGAGTGTAAGGTACTAGGGGAACAGAGCCAGCGAGTGTAAGGTACTAGGGGAACAGAGCTAGCGAGTGTAAGGTACTAGGGGAACAGAGCCAGCGAGTGTAAGGTACTAGGGGAACAGAGCCAGCGAGTGTAAGGTACTAGGGGAACAGAGCCAGCGAGTGTAAGGTACTAGGGGAACAGAGCTAGCGAGTGTAAGGTACTAGGGGAACAGAGCTGTAAGGTACTAGGGGAACAGAGCTGCGAGTAAGGTACTAGGGGAACAGAGCCAGCGAGTGTAAGGTACTAGGGGAACAGAGCTAGCGAGTGTAAGGTACTAGGGGAACAGAGCTAGCGAGTGTAAGGTACTAGGGGAACAGAGCCAGCGAGGGGAGAGTCAGCGAGTAAGGTACTAGGGGAACAGAGCCAGCGAGTGTAAGGTACTAGGGGAACAGAGCTAGCGAGTGTAAGGTACTAGGGGAACAGAGCCAGCGAGTGTAAGGTACTAGGGGAACAGAGCTAGCGAGTGTAAGGTACTAGGGGAACAGAGCCAGCGAGTGTAAGGTACTAGGAGAACAGAGTTAGTAAGGTACTAGGGGAACAGAGCCAGCGAGTGTAAGGTACTAGGGGAACAGAGCCAGCGAGTGTAAGGTACTAGGGGAACAGAGCCAGCGAGTGTAAGGTACTAGGGGAACAGAGCCAGCGAGTGTAAGGTACTAGGGGAACAGAGCCAGCGAGTGTAAGGTACTAGGGGAACAGAGCCAGCGAGTGTAAGGTACTAGGGGAACAGAGCCAGCGAGTGTAAGGTACTAGGGGAACAGAGCTAGCGAGTGTAAGGTACTAGGGGAACAGAGCCAGCAATTTTAAGGTGACTTTTCCTCTCATGTCTTCCTTAAGAATTCTCGAGATTTATTTCCAGATATTTTAATTCTGCAGATTTTATTTAAATATATGAAAGCAATATGTCTTCCAGAATAAATTCTTGTGTCTGGTTTATGTGCGGCATAAATTCTGATAAATCTTCGAGATCGACGCTTAAATGGGCTAAAATAAATTCCGTTAGTTTCTAATTGCCTTTCGGATTTTTAGGAATTTCAAATTTTATTTTTATGTTCTTCCTCTTTTTTTAAGTTTAATCTTGTAATTTCTGTTTACCAAATTTTTAATCACAATTTTGTTCACGTAATCATGTTCTAACAATTTTGTCCACATTTTTTGGAACGTTTCTCTAAACAATACTGCGAATAATTTTCTGATAATAATTTTCTGTTAACAATGCTGCGAATAATTTTGCTCAACCACTTTTGTCCACAATTTTGTTCACATTACTTAATTCATTATCAGAGGCAAAATTCAGTCTGTCACCAACATTGTACCTGTTGTCACTTTTACCCGTGAAATATGAATATTTATACAGGTATATGTGGAGAATAACCACAGTGAAAAGTAGTGAAATTCTAAGCGATATGTTGATAATTCACATTATCATGGAAGAACAAAAATAAGTGGCCACAGAGGACTTATAAAGCTGAGATAAGACTTCACATGTGACCTCACCTATGACTTATCACGTGACCCTGCGTGAGAATGTTGTGAAGTTTTTTTCACGTAGAGTAGGGTCATATGTACGGTTACATGTGAGGTCATATGAATGGTCATATGTGAGGTCACATGTGACGTTTCATGTGAGGTCATATGTGAAGTCATATGTGAGGTCATATTTCAGCTTTATTAAGTCTCCTTTCGTTCTATTATGTTTGCTGTTCTTTGATAATTTGAGAAATCGCAAAATACGCAAGCATTACCCCTCTGAACAGCGGCACTGAGTTGCTGGAACAGAAAACTAGCTGCCCTGGGATCCCTAGTTACCCTAATGAGCCTTTTGCGTAGCTCCTTAAGGAACTTAGATGCACTCTTTCCCAATGAGCCAAGTGTCTCTGAGCCTATGGGAACAAACATTTAATGATGGGCAAGTTCTCCATATTCTCTATACTTTTGGGACTCCCTGAAGCTGGAAGCATTGGAGATAGGTATCAGCCAAGGTAGATGCACATGTGTAATCCCACACCACCTGCTTACCGTCTGTCCAGGCTTGAAGTGTGATACCATCTGGACGCTTCTGGCTGCCATCAGATCTGCATAGAAGGGGTGGCTCCCTTACTGCTGGGCATCCGGCTGTTGTGAGGCTCCTCTTGATAATGTTATTACCCTCCTCATGTCTTCCGATCTTTCCCTCGGATTTACGGCACACAAGACCATGGTACCCGAATCGGTCTGCTGCTTCACTGCCACAAATACACCTGTGTTCGGCGAGAATAGGGGCGGCAAGTCGAAGGGCAACACCAATGCGGATGGTCTGTGGGTCGATCCGTGTGCCATGGCTGGAGTTGGGAACAGCCAACAGAAAGTCCCCTGCATGAGGAGCTCTCACTGCCAGGAGGCAGGCTCTATCCTTCCCTGACATACTCTGAAGCATTGTTGAGGCTATTTTCTCCACTATCGGGCCATTCCATGCGACTGTTTGTAGTTGTTGTGGGGAGCAGGTCCGGTTTCAGAGCCAGTTAGATTATCCCAGATCATGGCTCCGTCAATGAACTTTTGGTTCTGGACTCCAATCTTGTCCCTAAGATGTTCAGGTGTAATTGCTGCTACAAACCCTCTGGGTGCAACGCATGAGGACAGAAAAGTAGGTAGTGCAATCTGTGATGACTTGGGGACACCAATGCCTCCTAGTCTGACTGGAAGTGTAGCTTGGTTCAACTGCCCGTCTTCTAGAGTAAGGTTAAGTACTTTCGTAAAAATCTGCCTCAGAATACTGTCATGTTCGTGCAGTATAGGGTTATCATATGTAGGTGCACATCTTAGGAAATATGTCAACCTGGGCAGACTCAAGCACTTTGTGAGAAGGTACAAGGCATCGTGGGTGTCAAGATTGCCTATTCGTTGTTCCATCCTCCTCAATTCTTCTAATTTCTTCCTGAGGATTGTGTCAATGGCAACGCTTCCCAGAGGTGCTCCAAGCACCTCTGGGAAGCGATGACTGATGCTCCTGGTAGTTTGGATCTGACTGCCTTTATCACTTATTGATTGACTGAGATGATTTCACATTTGGATGGATTCATGATGAGACCCATTTCCTGTCCAAGTGTCGTCACTTGTGTAAGATCACCTAAGAGGGACTCCTTTGTACCTGCTGTTGTGCCCTCATCCAGGAATCAGATGGTTCCTGGTCAGTTTGACTGTGATTTCCCTAACTGCTATACAGAAGAGAAATGGTGCGAGAGGATCCCCTTGCTGGACACCCTCTGATGATGTGATTTCATGCTCTCCAAACAGGAGCATTGATTCCTTGCTATATCCAGCTGAAACAAAGGGAAAGAGACCAGGGAAATGTTCTTCTTACCCTGCTAATACCACATCTCTTTTCAGGAGATTAAATGCATTCTTGAAGTCTAATTTTACTATTACATTGTCCTCAGGCAGTTTGTTGATATACACCCTTGTTGCATGAACCGCTGTTTCACTTCCTTGAGATCCCAAAAACCAAGCTCGTTTGGTTGAAGCATCATGGCTGCCTCTGTGTGAATGCTTCGGACAGCAGCTTCGGAAACGAGGCGGCGAAAAGTGTTGCCTACTGCCATAGGCCTAATTCCTGCATCCTTCTTTTTAAGTGCACAAAGTGTTCCACCAAAAAAGGAAGGTTTAATTTCGTCAGGAATCAAACCAGCCAAGGAATTGTTGGCGAACCTTGTGATCTCTGAAAGCAGTGTCTCTGCAATCTCCCCAATAACTCGATTAACCATTATGTTACCCATGTCTATCACGAGACATACAGGAGAAAATTAGAGGCAGACGTGAGCCAGATATTTCTTATTTTTGACGGAATTTTTATTTTTTAATGAGGAAAACATTCAATTTGGAGCTGAGAACGTTACCTTGGTGATAACTGCCTGTCATGTGTGGGTAATTGCTATTTCCCTCACTCTCTCTCTCACTCTCTCTCTCTCTCTCTCTCTCTCTCGCTTATAGGAGATTTTTATCTTATTATTTTTTTTTATCAGAATCAATACTGATTTTGCTAATTCAGTTCGAAGACATAATTGCGCATATGTTATTCACGTTGGCCAAAACTGATCAAAGTGAATTTTAATTCAATTACAACAGGATGCTTTGACATACTAATAATAAGCATAAAGGCAATATTACACACACCCACATACATACATATTATATATACATACATACATATATATATATATATATATATATATATATATATATATATATATATATATTTATATATATACATATATATATATATATATATATATATATATATATATATATGTATATATATATATATGTGTATATGTATATATTTATATATGTATATATATAAATATATGCAATAAGATCACAGTGAACAGGTGATTTCAAAATATGCAAAACAACCACTCTGAAAGAATAGAGAAATTCCAAGCGCTTTCGTGACTACTCACATTATCAAGGAACTATGAAAGTGAAGCATCCAAGGAAGCTATATAAGGGGTCCGGCCAGCACCTCACTATCAGATCCCACAACGGTTAAACACGTGACGCGCGGCGAGCCAACTTGGATAGGTCCTTTGCACAACTCACCCCCAAGCTATTCTACCGAAGAAAATTTAAAAATTATTTGTCCAGTGTATTATTAAATTCTTCCCAAATTGTATTAATTATAAATGGATCTAATTTATATAAACCAAAGGAAATATTCATATTATTGTCAAAACTGCTTTTTATGAAACAAGATTCAATTATATTCCTGTCGACCATGGACTTGCTTGATACTACTTTCTCAACTTTTTGAAAATCAATTGGATGGTTAAAATCTCTTACATGAATAAATAGAGCATTGGAATCTTGTCCAGTTCTAATGCTATATTTATGTTGTTTTAATCTTAGTTCGAGATTTTTACCAGTTTGACCGTAATAAACTTTATCTATTTATTCATGTAAGAGATTTTAACCATCCAATTGATTTTCAAAAAGTTGAGAAAGTAGTATCAAGCAAGTCCATGGTCGACAGGAATATAATTGAATCTTGTTTCATAAAAAGCAGTTTTGACAATAATATGAATATTTCCTTTGGTTTATATAAATTAGATCCATTTATAATTAATAGAATTTGGGAAGAATTTAATAATACACTGGACAAATAATTTTTAAATTTTCTTGGGTAGAATAGCTTGGGGGTGAGTTGTGCAAAGGACCTATCCAAGTTGGCTCGCCGCGCGTCACGTGTTTAACCGTTGTGGGATCTGATAGTGAGGTGCTGGCCGGACCCCTTATATAGCTTCCTTGGATGCTTCACTTTCATAGTTCCTTGATAATGTGAGTAGTCACGAAAGCGCTTGGAATTTCTCTATTCTTTCAGAGTGGTTGTTTTGCATATGCATATATATACATATACATACACATATATATATATATATATATATATATATATATATATATATATATATATATATATATATATATATATATATATGTGTGTGTGCGTGTGTGTGTGTGTGTGTATATGTGTGTGTGTGTATATGTGTGTGTGTGTGTGTGTGTGTGTGTACTCACATAGTTGTACTCACCTAGTTGAGGTTGCAGGGGTCGAGTCCAAGCTCCTGGCCCTGCCTCTTCACTGGTCGCTACTAGGTCACTCTCCCTGAACTATGAGCTTTATCGTACCTCTGCTTAAAGCTATGTATGGATCCTGACTCCACTACATCGCTTCCCAAACTATTCCACTTCCTGACTACTCTGTGGCTGAAGAAATACTTCCTAACATCCCTTTGATTCATCTGTGTCTTCAACTTCCAACTGTGTCCCCTTGTTACTGTGTCCAGTCTCTGGAACATCCTGTCTTTGTCCACCTTGTCAATTCCTCTCAGTATTTTGTAAGTCGTTATCATGTCCCCCCTATCTCTCCTGTCCTCCAGTGTCGTCAGGTTGATTTCCCTTAACCTCTCCTCATAGGACATACCTCTTAGCTCTGGGACTAGTCTTGTTGCAAACCTTTGCACTTTCTCTAGTTTCTTTACGTGCTTGGCTAGGTGTGGGTTCCAAACTGGTGCCGCATACTCCAATATGGGCCTAACGTACACGGTGTACAGGGTCCTGAACGATTCCTTATTAAGATGTCGGAATGCTGTTCTGAGGTTTGCCAGGCTCCCATATGCTGCAGCAGTTATTTGGTTGATGTGCGCTTCAGGAGATGTGCCTGGTGTTATACTCACCCCAAGATCTTTTTCCTTGAGTGAGGTTTGTAGTCTCTGACCCCCTAGACTGTACTCCATCTGCGGTCTTCTTTGCCCTTCCCCAATCCTCATGACTTTGCACTTGGTGGGATTGAACTCCAGGAGCCAGTTGCTGGACCAGGTCTGCAGCCTGTCCAGATCCCTTTGTAGTTCTGCCTGGTCTTCGTTCGAATGAACTCTTCTCATCAACTTCACGTCATCTGCAAACAGTGAC
Organism: Cherax quadricarinatus; assembly: GCF_038502225.1. Taxonomy (NCBI): domain Eukaryota; kingdom Metazoa; phylum Arthropoda; class Malacostraca; order Decapoda; family Parastacidae; genus Cherax; species Cherax quadricarinatus. The sequence continues at coordinate 9,532,437 of NC_091294.1, read as the reverse complement.
ACCTCGGAGTTTATTCCTTCCTTCATGTCGTTCACAAATACCAGAAACAGCACTGGTCCTAGGACTGACCCCTGTGGGACCCCGCTGGTCACAGGTGCCCACTCTGACACCTCTCCTCGTACCATTACTCGCTGCTGTCTTCCTGACAAGTATTCCCTGATCCATTGCAGTGCCTTCCCTGTTATTCCTGCTTGGTCCTCCAGTTTTTGCACTAATCTCTTGTGTGGTACTGTGTCAAACGCCTTCTTGCAGTCTAAGAAAATACAATCCACCCACCCTTCTCTCTCTTGTCTTACTGCTGTCACCATGTCATAGAACTCCAGTAGGTTTGTGACACAGGATTTCCCGTCTCTGAAACCATGTTGTCTGCTGGTGATGAGATCATTCCTTTCTAGATGTTCCACCATTCTTCTCCTGACAATTTTTTCCATGATTTTGCATGCTATACATGTCAGTGACACTGGTCTGTAGTTTAGTGCTTCATGTCTGTCTCCTTTCTTAAAGATTGGTACCACATTTGCTGTCTTCCATGCCTCAGGCAATCTCCCTGTTTCGATAGATGTATTGAATATTGTTGTTAGGGGTACACATAGCGCCTCTGCTCCCTCTCTCAGGACCCATGGAGAGATGTTATCTGGCCCCATTGCCTTTGAGGTATCTAGCTCACTCAGAAGCCTCTTCACTTTTTCCTCGGTTGTGTGCACTGTGACCAGCACATGGTGGTGTACCCCACCTCTCCGTCTTTCTGGAGCCCCTTCTGTCTCCTCTGTGAACACTTCTGTGAATCTCTTGTTGAGTTCTTCACATACTTCACTGTCATTTCTTGTTGTCTCTCCTCCTTCCTTCCTTAGCCTGATTACCTGGTCCTTGACTGTTGTTTTCTTCCTGATGTGGCTGTATAACAGCTTCGGGTCAGATTTGGCTTTTGCTGCTATGTCGTTTTCATATTGACGTTGGGTCTCCCTTCTTATCTGTGCATATTCGTTTCTGGCTCTACGACTGCTCTCCTTATTCTCCTGGGTCCTTTGCCTTCTATATTTCTTCCATTCCCTAGCACACTTGGTTTTTGCCTCCTTGCATCTTTGAGTGAACCATGGGCTCATCCTGGCTTTTTCATTATTCCTGTTACCCTTGGGTACAAACCTCTCCTCAGCCTCCTTGCACATTGTGACTACATATTCCATCATCTCATTAACTGGTTTCCCTGCCAGTTCTCTGTCCCACTGAACCTCATTCAGGAAGTTCCTCATTCCTGTGTAGTCCCCTTTCCTGTAGTTTGGTTTCATTCGTCCTGGCCTTCCTGCTTCCCCCTCCACTTGTAGCTCTACTTTGTATTCGAAGCTCAAAACCACATGATCGCTGGCCCCAAGGGGTCTTTCATATGTGATGTCCTCGATATCTGCACTACTCAAGGTGAATACTAAGTCCAGTCTTGCTGGTTCATCCTCTCCTCTCTCTCTTGTAGTGTCCCTTACGTGTTGGTACATGAAGTTTTCCAGTACCACCTCCATCATCTTAGCCCTCCATGTATCTTGGCCCCCATATGGCTCCAAGTTCTCCCATTCGATCTCCTTGTGGTTAAAGTCGCCCATGATCAGGAGCTTTGCCCTGCATGTATGAGCTCTTCTGGCCACTGCAGCCAGTGTGTCAACCATCGCTCTATTGCTCTCGTCATACTCTTGCCTTGGCCTCCTGCTGTTCTGTGGTGGGTTATACATCACTGCAATTATCACCTTGGGACCTCCAGAGTGAAGCGTTCCCGCTATGCAATCACTTTCTTCTCCGCTGTCTCCTCTCTCCAGCTCATCAAAATTCCATCGGTGTTTGATCAGCAATGCCACTCCTTTCCCCCCCTGTTCCTTCTGTCTTTCCTCAGGATCTGGTATCCCGTTGGGAAGATGGCATCTGTTATCATACCTGTAAGCTTGGTTTCTGTGATTGCTATGATGTCTGGTGTGTGTGTGTGTGTGAGCGTGTGTGTGTGTGTGTGTGTGTGTGTGTGTGTGTGTGTGTGTGTGTGTGTGTGTGTGCGTGTGTGTATGTAAAGATGGCATATACAGTACATGAAGCTCGAGATAGATACATATCTAGTACATATTGCTAGGTGTTTGTCGCTGATTGTAATACGAAAATCTCATCCAGTTCCTCAGATTCTGGGCTCGTTCGCAAGGTACAGCATGTATTACCCCTCTGAAAAGCAGCGCTGAGTCACTGGAACAGAAAACTAGCCACCCTGGCATCCCTAGTTTTCTTGACAAGTTTTTTGCCTAGCTCCTTAAGGAACTTAGATGCACTCTTTCCTCATAAGCCAAGGGTCTTCGAGCCTATGGGAACAAACATATAATGATAGGCAATTTCTCCGTATTTTCTAGACTTTTGGGATTCCCTGAAGCTGGCAGCTGCTCTTCCTTCCTCCCTGGTGTATTGGAGATTGTTACCACCAAGGTAGATGCTTATGTGTAGTCCCACACCACCTGCTTGCCATCTGTCCAGTGTTGAAGAGTGTTACCATCTGAATGCTTTTGGCTGCCATCAGATCTGCCTAGTTTGGGTAGCTCTCTTATTGCTCGGCATTCGGCTGTTGTGAGGCTCGTCTTGATAATGTTATTAATCTCTTCATGCCTTGCAATCTTTCCCTCGGATTTACTGCTAGCAAGACCATGCTACCCGAATCGGTCTGTTGCTTTACTGCTGCAAATACACCTGTGTTCGGCGAGAATAGGGGCGGCAAGTGGAAGGGCAACACCAATGTGGATGGTCTGTGGGTTCAGGCGTGTGCCAATGCTGGAGTTGGGAACAGCCAACAGAAAGTCCCTTGCATGAGGAGCTCTCACTGCCTGGAGGCGGGCTCTATCCTTCCCCGACACACACTGAAGCATTGATGAGGCTATATTTTCCACTATTGGACCAAACCATTGTGACTGTTTGTAGTTGTTTGCGGGCGCAGGTCTAATTACAGAGCCCATTAGATTATCCCAGATCGTGGCTCCGTCAACAAACTTTTGGTCATCTTGTCCCTAGATGTTCAGGGAGAATCGCTGCTACAAGTCCACCGGATGCAATGCATGAGGACAGGAAAGCAGGTAGCGCAATCTGTGATGACGTGCCCCTCAAGGAAGGTTCTTTGATGTTGGTGAGGGGCTCTTGATTTAGGGAATTGGATCTGTGCTCCAGTTCCCCGAATTAAGCCTGAATGCCTTCCACATCCCCCCCCAGGCGCTGTATAATCCTCCGGGTTTAGCGCTTCCCCCTTGATTATAATAATAATAATGTGATGACGTGCGGACACCAGTGCCTCCTAGTCTGACTGTAAGTGTAGCTTGGTCCCACTGTATATATATATATATATATATATATATATATATATATATATATATATATATATATATATATATATATATATATATATATATATATATAGGATGGGGACCACCTCTGGTGTAAATTGTGGGACCCATAGCCTCGGAGAAGTGGATAAAAAGGCTTCAAGGAAGAATATTTGGATTTCTTCCTGAAGCCGTTTGAATATTCCACTTCCCCTACCACCCCATCTTTTGATATATATTTTTTTTTACCAATAGGAATATTTTATTACATAATATGGTACAGAAGATTTAAGAGATACATTGTTGATATGAAGGTGGCATATAAGGTACATGTTGTTACGTGTGTATCACCGATTATAAGGCGAAAATCTCATCCAGCTCCTCAGAGCTGGGGCGTGTATACACAGATATATATATATATATATATATATATATATATATATATATATATATATATATACATATACATAAACACTAATCTCTGGTTGAAGGAGTCTCGAACGTACAAACCTAGGGACAGAATACGCAGTGTTCAAACCACCCAGCCACACTGGACCAATATCCTAGGGATTTCATTGAGAAAGCCCTACTGTCAGCTAGGAAGACTTTCTACAGGACTGATCCTAAGGAAACACCTGACAGGAAAAAAGTATATTGGTCTTGCCATACAATGACAATTTGGTCTGCTTTAGGGAGGCACTAAAGAAACTCAATATAAATCTGATTTTCAGAAACACTGGAACAGTGAAACAGAGATTGATTAAAAACACACCATCTAATAATGTGGGTGGTGTCTACAAGGTCCCATGTACCCTTTGCCCACACTCATACGTTGGTCAGACAGGTAAACCTCTGGAAACCAGATTATCCCAACACCAGAACTCAGTCAGGACAGGCCAGGTGTCAAATGCGATGTTTAACAATGTCAGCTCATGTGATCATCCACCGGGTTGGGCTGCTGCCCAGATAATTTTACTTAACTGTTCCATTATGGAAAGAGACATAATAGAGTCCTCCCTCTGAAACATGATAGGAATGCCATATATAACTCAAAATATGGGCTGTACAAACTCGATAGTTATTTAATGGAGTCAATAGTGCACAGACTTAAACAAAAAATTTTATGAAAAAGCGCAGGACTGCTCTTTATGCCAGGGGGTTTCGTGATATGTTTCTGTTATGTTGAAAAAGTCTGCAAACTGAACATCATGGTACACCCGTCGTTAAGTCTCTTGTCGTTAGGTCTGCCGTCGTATAACTATTGAGGTCCAACCCGTTTAGGTGGTTACAACATGGTAATTGCAACTAGTTTAGTGGTTTAATGAATCAGGTTGTTGGTAATATTTTAATGAGGATAATAATAGGTTGTAGTAGCAGTAGGTTGGTAGACAGCAACCACCCAGGGAAGTACTACCGTCCTGCCAGATGACTGTGAAACAGAAACCTGTAACTGTTTTACATGATGGTAGGATTGCTGGTGTCTTTTTCTGTCTCATAAACACGCTAGATAACAGGGATATCTTGCTACTCCTACTTACACTTTGGTCACACTTCACAGACACGCACATGCATATATATATATATATATATATATATATATATATATATATATATCTCTATATATATATATATATATATATATATATATATATATATATATATATATATACATACATCTAGGTTTTTCTCCTTTTTCTAAATAGCTCTTGTTCTTCTTTAATCTATATTTCTTCTTTATTTCCTCCGTAAGCCATGCGTGTCGTATGAGGCGACTAAAAGGCCTCATGGGCTAGTAACCCCTTCTCCTGTAGACATTTACTAAAAAAGAGAAGAAGAAAAACTTTATAAAACTGGGATGCTTGAATGTGCGTGGATGTAGTGCGGATGACAAGAAACAGATGATTGCTGATGTTATGAATGAAAAGAAGTTGGATGTCCTGGCCCTAAGCGAAACAAAGCTGAAGGGGGTAGGGGAGTTTCGGTGGGGGGAAATAAATGGGATTAAATCTGGAGTATCTGACAGAGTTAGAGCAAAGGAAGGGGTAGCAGTAATGTTGAATGGTCAGTTATAGAAGTAGAAAAGAGATTATGAATGTGTAAATTCAAGAATTATGTGGATTAAAGTAAAGGTTGGATGCGAAAAGTGGGTCATAATAAGCGTGTATGCACCTGGAGAAGAGAGGAATGTAGAGGAGAGAGAGAGAGATTATGGGAGATGTTAAGTGAATGTATAGGAGCCTTTGAACCAAGTGAGAGAGTAATTGTGGTAGGGGACCTGAATGCTAAAGTAGGAGAAACTTTTAGAGAGGGTGTGGTAGGTAAGTTTGTGGTGCCTGGTGTAAATGAAAATGGGAGCCCTTTGATTGAACTTAGTATAGAAAGGGGTTTAGTTATAGGTGATACATATTTTAAGAAAAAGAGGATAAATAAGTATACAAGATATGATGTAGGGCGAAATGACAGTAGTTTGTTGGCTTATGTATTTGTAGATAAAAGACTGTTGAGTAGACTTCAGGATGTACATGTTTATAGAGGGGCCACAGATATATCAGATCGCTTTCTAGTTGTAGCTACACTGAGAGTAAAAGGTAGATGGGATACAAGGAGAATAGAAGCATCAGGGAAGAGAGAGGTGAAGGTTTATAAACTAAAAGAGGAGGCAGTTAGGGTAAGATATAAACAGCTATTGGAGGATAGATGGGCTAATGAGAGCATAGGCAATGGGGTCGAAGAGGTATGGGGTAGGTTTAAAAATGTAGTGTTGGAGTGTTCAGCAGAAGTTTGTGGTTACAGGAAGGTGGGTGCGGGAGGGAAGAGGAGCGATTGGTGGAATGATGATGTAAAGAGAGTAGTAAGGGAGAAAAAGTTAGCATATGAGAAGTTTTTACAAAGTAGAAGTGATGCAAGGAGGGAAGAGTGTATGGAGAAAAAGAGAGAGGTTAAGAGAGTGGTGAAGCAATGTAAAAAGAGAGCAAATGAGAGAGTGGGTGAGATGTTACCAACAAATTTTGTTGAAAATAAGAAAAAGTTTTGGAGTGAGATTAACAAGTTAAGGAAGCCTAGAGAACAAATGGATTTGTCAGTTAAAAACAGGAGAGGAGAGTTATTAAATGGAGAGTTAGAGGTATTAGGAAGATGGAGGGAATATTACGAGGAATTGTTAAATGTTGATGAAGATAGGGAAGCTGTGATTTCGTGTATAGGGCAAGGAGGAGTAACATCTTGTAGGAGTGAGGAAGAGCCAGTTGTGAGCGTGGGGGAAGTTCGTGAGGCAGTAGGTAAAATGAAAGGGGGTAAGGCAGCCGGGATTGATGGGATAAAGATAGAAATGTTAAAAGCAGGTGGGGATATAGTTTTGGAGTGGTTGATGCAATTATTTAATAAATGTATGGAAGAAGGTAAGGTACCTAGGGATTGGCAGAGAGCATGTATAGTTCCTTTGTATAAAGGCAAAGGGGACAAAAGAGAGTGCAAAAATTATAGGGGGATAAGTTTGTTGAGTATACCTGGTAAAGTGTATGGTAGAGTTATAATTGAAAGAATTAAGAGTAAGACGGAGAATAGGATAGCAGATGAACAAAGAGGCTTTAGGAAAGGTGGGGGAAGGGGTGGACCATGTGTTTACAGTGAAACACATAAGTGAACAGTATTTAGATAAGGCTAAAGAGGTCTTTGTGGCATTTATGGATTTGAAAAAGGTGTATGACAGGGTGGATAGGGGGGCAATGTGGCAGATGTTGCAGGTGTATGGTGTAGGAGGTAGGTTACTGAAAGCAGTGAAGAGTTTTTAAGAGGATAGTGAGGCTCAAGTTAGAGCATGTAGGAAAGAGGGAAATTATTTCCCAGTAAAAGTAGGCCTTAGACAAGGATGTGTGATGTCACCGTGGTTGTTTAATATATTTATAGATGGGGTTGTAAGAGAAGTAAACGCGAGGGTCTTGGCAAGAGGCGTGGAGTTAAAAGATAAAGAATCACACATAAAGTGGGAGTTGTCACAGTTGCTCTTTGCTGATGACACTGTGCTCTTGGGAAATTCTGAAGAGAAGTTGCAGAGATTGGTGGATGAATTTGGTAGGGTATGCAAAAGAAGAAAATTAAAAGTGAATACAGGAAAGAGTAAGGTTATGAGGATAACAAAAAGATTAGGTGATGAAAGATTTGATATCAGATTGGAGGGAGAGAGTATGGAGGAGGTGAATGTATTCAGATATTTGGGAGTGGACGTGTCAGCGGATGGGTCTATGAAAGATGAGGTGAATTATAGAATTGATGAGGGGAAAAGGGTGAGTGGTGCACTTAGGAGTCTGTGGAGACAAAGAACTTTGTCCTTGGAGGCAAAGAGGGGAATGTATGAGAGTATAGTTTTACCAATGCTCTTATATGGGTGTGAAGCATGGGTGATGAATGTTGCAGCGAGGAGGAGGCTGGAGGCAGTGGAGATGTCATGTCTGAGGGCAATGTGTGGTGTGAATATAATGCAGAGAATTCGTAGTTTGGAAGTTAGGAGGAGGTGCGGGATTACCAAAACTGTTGTCCAGAGGGCTGAGGAAGGGTTGTTGAGGTGGTTCGGACATGTAGAGAGAATGGAGCGAAACAGAATGACTTCAAGAGTGTATCAGTCTGTAGTGGAAGGAAGGCGAGGTAGGGGTCGGCCTAGGAAAGGTTGGAGGGAGGGGATAATGGAGGTTTTGTGTGCGAGGGGCTTGGACTTCCAGCAGGCATGCGTGAGCGTGTTTGATAGGAGTGAATGGTGACAAATGGTTTTTAATACTTGACGTGCTGTTGGAGTGTGAGCAAAGTAACATTTATGAAGGGGTTCAGGGAAACCGGCAGGCCGGACTTGAGTCCTGGAGATGGGAAGTACAGTGCCTGCACTCTGAAGGAGGGGTGTTAATGTTGCAGTTTAAAAACTGTAGTGTAAAGCAACCTTCTGGCAAGACAGTGATGGAGTGAATGATGGTGAAAGTTTTTCTTTTTCGGGCCACCCTGCCTTGGTGGGAATCGGCCAGTGTGATAATAAAAAAATAATATATATATATATATACATATATATATATATATATATATATATATATATATATATATATATATATATATATATATATACCACTGCCACCAGTGTCCTCGGATCACTAACAACATCTAGCTCTGCTGGGTGCATAAAAGCTGAAGAAGAATCATTGCTTTTAGCATGTAAAATAAACTGAGGTACAATGATTGCTTGTAGCTTATAAAACATGCTGAGGTATAATAACAGCTCTTAGCTTGTAAATTAAGCTGATGGAGGATAGTGTTTCACAGCTTGTAAAATGAGCTGCGGTAAAAAACAGCTTAGCTTGTAAAAATAGGCTGAGATATGATAGCGGCTCCAGGATTGTAAATTAAATTTTTAATTTTTTCGTTAGTCTTAGATGTTAGTTAATGTAATTAGAATAAATATGCTGACATATTGTAATGAGAATGATGATGATGCTTGAAAAATAATGATAATTCTCTTATAACAATAACGATTAAAAATAATATTATTAATAATATTTTTATTATTATTTTTATGAAAAAAGAAGCGCTATACCTACAAGGGTCATAACAATATAAATACTAATAGTAATAATAATTTAAATAATAGTAGTAGTAGTAGTAATAATAATAATAATAATAATAATAATAATAATGAGAGCACAAAAAGCAACAAAGCTGATAATTACAGAGTAAAGCAACACAGAATAACTTAGGTAATAAAAACAAAACAGAGTTGAAGGTTTAACTTGACTTGAGGTTTAAATTGTTATGATCCACAACCAGGAGCAATATTTGATATTCTTTTGATATTTGTACACACACAAAAAAATATCACAGCTTTTTAGGTTTCATGTGTCAAATAGCGAATGCATTCATTTACATTCTCTCTCTCTCTCTCTCTCTCTCTCTCTCTCTCTCTCTCTCTCTCTCTCTCTCTCTCTCTCTCTCTCTCTCTCACTCTCTCTCTCTCTCTCTCTCCCTCCCTCTATGTATTTATGTGTGTATGTGAATTATTTTGTGTGTAAGTGAATAATTTTGTGTGTATGTTTGATTACGTATGTATAGCTACAGTAGCAGGACTATACTTACGTTGTCCCGTCGTCAATGCTGTATTCTGTTCATTCTTTTCAAATTGCCAATAGGTGCAGCACCTACTGCTTCCTTTTTCAATGTATTCCATTGGTCAACTACTCTATTTGAGACGGATAAAATTTATTGTCCCATGGAGTTCACTTCAAGTTACAACTGTGGTTCCATGTTATCCTTGTTGTATGTGCTAAGAAATCTTTACCTACGTTTTCATTTTGTTTTTGTTTTATGATTTTATACGCGGTTGTCATCTCTCCTTTTATCCTTTTGTCTGCCA